>NW_017306837.1:173029-179675 GCF_000935625.1 Nanorana parkeri
CACTGGGGAAAACTAAAAAAAGGGGAAAAAAAAAAAAAAAAAAAGATACCATGATTATCTACGCTAACTAGATGCTGCAACAAAATCACCACGTGGTACATTCACTGCATCTAACATTTTGTTTCAGACTGCATTATTAATGTGTTCCTTAATACATTCAATATCAATTTCAACAAGCTACAATTTAGTAAAGGGATGATTTAAACTGGAATAATGAGTATGACTGTAGTCCACAACCAACATCAAAAAGATCCAAGCCACAAGCCAACAGAATGTTCTTCAAACCTTTAGCCAGGAATACTAAGCAGTGTCCCAGATCCAGCTCCACGGAACATTGTACATGGGTTAAATCTATTGAGCATTACGATCCCCAAAGTTATCCTCTATATTAGTCTTATTGTGGAAACCAACTGTCCTGGAAACAACCAACTTTCAAACCTTACTAGGACCCCCGACAATACAATATGGTAAGTAAAAGACTATGATCCCATAGTCTCAAATATGCAAGACCTATATGGGGAAAATGCAGATGGCTACAGGCTCATTATTATAAGTGGTCTATCAAGGTGGGGATGGGTAGTCATTGAGCAGAAGGAGGTACCAAATTGTTTAACTGCACTCTAATGAACATAAAAATTGAGACTGTTCTCAGAAGGGCAAAAGGTTTTAGTGCATTTTTTTAATGGTCAAGTTTAAAAAGGCCTAGTCAGATCTCAAAACAGTTTGCTTTAAAGTGTGGCTGGCTGAGGAATTATTCAGCACCTCTAAAAGGGCCTGCATTTCTGAAAACAGATTGCGCTCAACAAATCAGAACACCAAACGTTCCTTACCTCCTTAGGACTTCTGTACCTGGGCATCATGATTAAATGATGGGATTCTGAGTAGCTAGGATTCAGCATCATATAGAAACCAAAACACTAGGCCATTTTCACTTTCCGCTACTCTGGGGCAAGAACTGTCATTGGCACCAGACCATCCTTTGGTGGTAATTTATAGAAAAAATGCTTTCTCCACCAGTAGGTCAGTGCCAATTTTAGTACCTATAGATATAGTACTATTTTTACTCTAAGTTGTCCCATTGAGTAGGAAACTATATTGTAATTATATTCCGGTGACAAAGTTTCTCAATGACAACGTAAACAAAAAATAAAATGGACAGAAACATTAAGAACATGTTTAACCCCCAACAACCCATGACAGGGTTACTCCGTCATGGGTCCGTAATGGTTTTTTAAATGTTAAAATTCTTTGCGGCCTGCTTTACAATAGAAGTAATTTTGGTGACTCAGCTGCCACCAGATCACTTCTACGGGCCAGTAAAGTGCCCCCCCCCCCACGACATCCCTGATGTGTTTTGCCGGGCTACGCTGCCCCTCCTGTGGGCCTAGCGGGAAGCTGGGGAGGAAAGAGGCGAATTTCCGATGATCTATGTTCTATGAGACTGGGAGCTATGCAAATTACTTCACTTCCGGTCCCTGAGCTGTCATTGCTTGGCTCCTGAAACTAAGCAATAAGCTATTGAAGTGCGATCTGCACTTCAATAGCTTAAAGTGGAAATGTGATACTAAGGGTCTTTAGAACTAAGGATGGGCCAAGTGTTCGAATCTAACATCGGCAGTTCGAGTGCCGAACTTTATGGGATGTTCGCGGTCTGTTCAACCGCGTACATTCCATAATACAAAATGCCCACTGAAGCTCTGATTTGTTAAAGTCTTTGCCCAATCAGGGCTCAGCAGAGGAGGGGCCTGAAGGAGAAAGTTCTCTATCATGCCCCCCCATGCTGATTGACAGCAGGCGGGTGCAATAGCCAGCTGGCTATTGCATTTTACAATATCCAATAGCAGGTTGGGTATGGCTCCCAGCCTGCAGACGAAATGGAGGCAGGGGGGCGTGGCAGAGGAGCCGCGGCCGGACTGAAGGAGAGAAGACGGACCGCCGGGACAGCGAGCGGACGGACCAGAGGCTGGGACAGCAGCGGAGGTAAGGGGGCCAGTACACTGTATTTATTACTTGTACCGGCAACTGTACACTTGCATTGAGTTCGTATTCGAACATTTCGGCCATTCGAATACGCACCGAACAGGGGGGTGTTCAGCTCATCCCTATTTAGGACCCCCGGTATCACCTTAAAGAGGACCTGTCACTGCCGATATACTATCACATGGGGGCCTGTGAGCCCACCTATGCGATAGCAATAAAATTAAAAAAGACACTTTTAAAAATTACATTTTCTAAAGTTCCCACCCCCACGAGCACGCTTGTCTTAATGCAACCATGCGTCGGGTGCGTCTACCTACAAAAACGACGAACATGTTACCCATGTTGGGTATTGCAGTGCATGCCAGAGTAAAAGCAATAATTCATGGGCCAAAATTTACACGCAACACTAAACTGATGACCTGTAGGGGTTTTTAAACCATCTATGGGGTACTGAATCTGGACAGTTTCACGGGCACGCAAAATCTTTAAACTGGGCATGTTTGGTATCCATTTAGTTGTTGTAACCTCATCTTTTATTTTTAAGAAAAGAAAAAAAAAAATGGGTATTATATTGTGTTTTGGGACACCAAATTTAACTTGAGTGCATTTTTCACTAAACGTTTGGGTTTGATAAGTTGCGCTAATATTGTGAGATGTAAAAACTTGCAGCTGCCAACAATGTATTCTACAGGGTCTTGGCTTTCTGAAAATATATAATGTTTGGGGGTTAGAAGTAATTTGTAGGCCTGATATCCAGATTGTAACGTGTGCAAAAAAAAAAAAAAAAAGGCGCCTTGGTCTTTAAGGGGTTAAAGAACACCGTATTAACTAAAATATGGAACATATGAAAAACATGGAACAACTATCATGGAAAAATGTGGAAGTAATTTCAAACCCTGCTCTCAGGTAAACATTACGACAACTCCATTTACTGAGCATCCTAGTTTCCCCCTTTACCTCTCTGAAGTTGGGGAAAGCTCCTTGAAGTGAGAATATTTATGAATACGGACGTATCTGTTCCTTTACGCCTTTCTCCTGCTTCAAAGAGGGCCTGCAATTTTAAAACAAGACTGTCCTCAGCAAATCAGATACCAGTTAAAAACAAAAATAAATAAAATCAGTAGCTGCTTTTATTACCCTGGCATCATTGTCAGCTTGCTCATCATTCACAGGTGAACTTTCATTGCGTTCAGCCTATAAGTAATAAACATTAACAAATTAAATTTACATGTATAATATGTATCCAGTAAACCCAATGGGGTACAGTTTCAGGGGGAAAAAAAACGCATTTGGACATCTGTGCTGCTACATCGAGCCCATTGACCTTAAACATGTGCATGGACCTATTTGCCTCACAGTTAGGCCCGTCATTTACGGGGCCAGTTGGAAAGGATCAGAACCATCTACCACCAAACCTCTGTGATGCTGCAATGTGACAAGGGCTAATGCTGTTCACTTGGGCCCTCACTGTGTCCATGTACCATAACATGAAATTTCATCAGGATTAGTGGTTAAGTGCTAAAATTTTAACTTCCATCATCAGGAAAACTGTTAACCATTCAAAGCATTTGATTTTTTACTGGACAGTACCTCCAGTGGAGAAAAGGTTATAACAAGGGCTAAAAGGTGCTCATATGCTAATGTCAAGTTAGAGAATCTGACAGGGGCAGATATTGCTGCAAGGATAAAGTGCACATACCTAAAGATGCCTGAATATATCAGCAGCCTTCAAAAGCATACATTAATGCCCCACTCCAGCTTGTTCGGAGGGGCAAAAACACTCCCTACTGTCAAAATGTGACCAACCCTTTCTTTCTATTCTGCAATACAATTGGCCAGTAAGAAAGCTCATCTTTGTGCTGGGGCAATAGGAATGTGCAGGAGCACAAATGGGTGACGAGCTCTACCGCTTACCTGTCGACCAGCCCAGCCCTAGCCACAAATATTTTGAGGAAGCTGCAGGTACAATACTGTCCTAATCAGACAAAGAGCCAAACTCAGGTTTTTGTGGTTAAAAATAGCTTTTATTATGTACATCTAATACACTCTAATACGCATAAGATGCACAAGTCATACCTTAATGAGTGCTAAAAGGGCTTTTTGAAAGTCTCCAGATGTGTCAGAGGCAACATCTTTTGAAAGGTCTTTCTTGAACTCTTGATGGGAAGAAAAAAAAAAAAAAATTAAAAAAAAAAAAAAAAGTGGTGTTCTCAGTGATGTATCTAGCAGTGTCGTAATTGAAACCCACAACAAGCAAAAGCTAGAATATTGATACAACTTTTTACTTCACCAATTGATGCGACCACCTTTAGAAAATGTTGTTGATTTGCAGCCATGGATTATTTTACCCAATTGATTAGCAGTGTTGTGGAAATGAAACAGCTATCGCTAACAAGAAAACATCTTGCAATATTTAGCCATTATCTAGACTCTAGAGTGAAGGGGGATGCTGTGAAAGTTCAGAATTAATCAGTTAAATTAGTCAAATTAGTCAAAGAATACACAATTATAGGAGGGTACCTTGCCATGCATGGATTATGCAGTATGCATCATGCAACTATGCTTCATCAGTTGTGATTGGTTAAGAATGGTCAGTACTCGTGTCTGTAAAAGGTATATTAGAGGCAATGCCCAGATGAGTTTTAGTTCCATCAATGGAATCCCTCTGTAAATAAAAAGGCTCAATTGCCACTAAGTGTTTTCTTTTTCTATGTAACAAAATATAGGTTTAAAATTTATATTCTTTTGATTTGAGCCTGTGTCTATTCATCCTTTCACACGTTGCTAAATAGATTAGGCCCATGTATAATATTACAACCAGATTATTTGAGATTAGAAGAGTGCTGCACATTATTGCGCTATATGTACAGTTTTTTTGTAATCTACCCATCTTTAGATATAGCACGGCTTTATCCTTGTATCATAATTTGGAGTTTTACACTAGGTACGCCATTTTGTTATGCGTGTGTAATAAATGTACACAGTACAGTAAGATAAACATTTAAATTAGTCAAAAGCTTGGAGATTCAGGTGGCAACATTTTAGATGCTCACAGTTTGGATTGCCACCCCCTTTCACAAGACCATGACAAAAATGTGTGTCATTTGTAGCCGAGGTCCCACATTGCAGAGAATGTACTCTGGTAGGACCTTACTATCCCCTGGCCTTGTAATGGTCATTACACTTAGAAGAACTGGGAACACCAGTGTGCATATCGCGCTTCTGAAGGCCAAATGCCTAGGAGAGATAAGAAGCCAACATTTGATTCAGTTTGTCACCTACTGAAAGGTGAAAAGATCACATTTAAATGGAATTTCCCCTTAAGGTTTCAGATTGGCATGTCATAGCAAGGATACATACTTTTAGTACAGCTTCATTTCAGCCATTGGTCAACCATTACTTTTTACTTCATTTATCTCACCTTCCTTGTAAACCTTAATAATTTCTCTGATCTCATTATTGGTCCGTGATACCAGGATTTCAATTAAGGTATCTTCATCTGTTCCAAGTCCCTGTGGAGAAGGAATACAAAAAAATTAATTAAAAAGATTACACACACAGCATCTCACAGGAGTACACCCCTCACATATTTGTAAATATTTATCATTTCATGCGACGACAAAGAAATTACACTTTGCTACAATGTAAAGTAGTGAGTGTGCAGCTTGTATATCAGTGTACATTTGCTGTCCCCGCAATAACACACAGCCATTAATGTCTAAACCGCTGGCAACAAAAGTGCGTACACCGCTAAGTGAAAATGTCCAAATTGGGCCCAAAGTGTCAATATTTTGTGTGGCCAGCATTATTTTCCAGCACTGCCTTAATCGTCTTGGGCATGGAGTTCAGAGCTCCACAGGTTGCCACTGGAGTCCTCTTCCACTCCATGATGACATCACAGAGCTGGTGGATGTTAGAGACTTTGCGCTCCTCCACCTTCCGTTTGCGGATGCCCCACAGATGCTTAATAGGGTTTAGGTCTGGATACATGCTTGGCCAGTCCATAACCTTTACCCTCAAGCTTCTTTAGCAAGGCAGTGGCCGTCTTGGAGGTGTGTTTGGGGTCGTTATGTTGGAATACTGCCCTGCGGCCCAGTCTCCGCAGGGAGAGGATCATGCTCTGCTTCAGTATGTCACAGTACATGTTGGCATTCATGGTTCCCTCAATGAACTGTAGCTCCCCAGTGCCAGCAGCACTCATGCAGCCCCAGACCATGACACTCCCAAACACCATGCTTGACTGTAAGCAAGACACTTGTCTTTGTACTCCTCACCTGGTTGCCACCACACACGCATGACACCATCTGAACTAAATATGTTTATCTTAGTCTCATCAGACCACAGGACATGGTTCCAGTAATCCATTGTCTTCAGCAAACTGTTTGTGGGCTTTCTTGTGCATTCTCTTTAGACGAGGCTTCCTTCTGGGATGACAGCCATGCAGACCAATTTGATGCAGTGTATGGTCTGAGCACTGACAGGCTGACCCCCCACCCCTTCAACAATGCTGGCAGCACTCATACGTCTATTTCCCAAAGACAACCTCTGGAATGATGCTGAGCATGTGCTCTCAACTTCTTTGGTCGACCATGGCGAGGCCTATTCTGTTAAACCACTGTATGGTCTTGGCCACCGTGCTGCAGCTCAGTTACGGGGAGAGGGGAGA
>NW_017306837.1:179792-187313 GCF_000935625.1 Nanorana parkeri
AATTTAACACACCTGCTCCCCATTCACACCTGAGACCTTGTAACCCTAATGAGTCACATGACACCAGGGAGGGAAAATGGCTAATTGGGCCCAATTTGGACATTTTCACTTAGGGGTGTACTCACTTTTGTTTCCAGCGGTTTAGACATTAAAGGCTATGTGTTGTTATTTTGAGGGGACAGCAAATGTACACTGATATACATTTACTACTTTACATTGTAACAAAGTGTCATTTCTTCTTTGTCGTCACATGAAATGATATAATAAAATATTTACAAAAATGTGAGGGGTGTACTCACTTCTGAGAGATACTATGTATGTATGTATGTATGTATGTATGTATGCATGTATGCATGTATGCATGTATGCATGTATGCATGTATGCATGTATGCATGTATGCATGTATGCATGTATGCATGTATGCATGTATGCATGTATGCATGTATTTTTTTTTTATGTTTTGGGGGTATGCTCTGTGAATGGGAAACCTAATGGGGTTTTCTCAAATTTGACTGAGAAACTGGACCACCACTTTCAAGTAGAAGGAAAAGCTAAAACAAACATTTAAAACCTTGCCTCCTACTTCTGCTTCATGCTGTGTATTGTTTAAAAAATAAAAATTACACAGTACAGAACAGTGTGAATATCTTTTTTTTCTCACTCCTTCAGAGTGCAAACTGTTCATTAGCACATGAGGGACAGAACACCACAGTGGATGGGGCAGATTCTAAACTTTGTTTATTTTGGCCTGTATAATACATACTATACTGTATTTGGCTGTGGAATTATTTTTCTTCATTTTACAATTAGTTTGGCTTATATAGAGTAGCAGCACCGAAAATTAAAAAAAATTATCTATATGTAATGCGCTAACGGTAATGTGCACGCTTTAACCAGTGGAAAGAAAATGGTCACTCGTTCACTATGGCTGCCCCTGTTCTTGCTTATGCAAAACTGATCTGCCAGCGCCATTTTCTGGCCATTTTCTCTCGAGTACAGGTAGGCATTTCACTTCAAGAATTCGAAACCTGCAGATGACACAGTAATCTAAAATTGGCTAGTACTAGGACAAATTTAATGAGCTAGGCTAGGCTTAAATGTATGTCATACAAAGAGCACAGGCTGGGGTTTTACTACAAGAATCAGGATTCTGCAGAGGATATAGCAATGCAAGATTGTCCAGCAGTAGCAGAGTTTTAAATTAGAGACCTAAATAGTGTATATTTTATCTGTAGGGATTAGGGGGTGTGGTGAGCGTATGTGGTATGATGTAAAGCGGTTTAGGTGCACACATTGAAAATTTTATGCAAAAGATACTGCAGCGTGCTGTGAAAAAAAGCTCCAAGAACAGATGCTTTGTAAGTGAATGTGGAGCTTTAAGCACAAAAAAAACACAACACACCCACCACAACATAAAAAGCCCATCAATTGGAAAGAAGAATTTCCAATTGGTGGAGGGTCATCTAACAAATGTGTCCTAAACCAGCACAGTATTCTCAAAGATTCACATTCATTTTTTGAATCTGCCTCCAAGCCGTCCCCAACCAAACGCTTTACATTTACCCTCAGTGTGTACATCAGGGTTATGGGCCCGCCCCCCGTCTCCCCATTGGCCTTGTTCCTCCTCCCTGGTCCACGCCCACTGTTTTGACCCTCCCCGTTCGTTCCTTTAAAAAAAGTTTCCATTAACAAAGATTCGCAGTCAGGAATTTCCTGAAGTGGCACCATCTATCCTTACTCGTCGATGACCTCACAACACTCCTCACTTAAGAGTAAGTTTCTACATTTTTTTCTTTGATCTGTTTCACACCGTATCCTCACCGTCGCATTTTACATTTATGTTTCCTGGGGATCATCTGAAGAAATTGGATCGACCGCTGAACATATCACTCGGCTACAGAAACTAAGACTGCTCCTCCCAACCTTTTCCCATTCCCTCCTCCCTGGCTCCGTAACACGCCCTCTCACTTAGTTTGTAGCGCTTCCCCATTACAGTATACACATTTGTAATGTTTTTGGCAATGGGTTTATTCTTCTGTTTATGCATTTTGCAGATGTTAAAAAGTTTATGATACACATTTGTAGGTTCACAATTTATCTAAAATTTGCTTGTTTAACCGGCAAGAGTATGTTTAACACAAGAGTATGTTGCATGCACTGTCTCCTCAAAAACGTGATAAGCACTGATGAGATTGTAATAAAAATGGGATGTTAAAATTGTCCCAATGCTGTTTCAGTTCCTTACCTTGACAGCATTCTTCAGGCTACATGCATCATATTGGGCTGGGGTTTTCATCAACGCCAAAACAACTTCCTCCAAGTGGCTTGAGAGCGCCTTTTTCAATGCATCATCTAAACTCTAGAAGACATAAGTATGTTAAATAAAATGTTAAAACCATATTAAATAAAAAGGTGGAGTTTGAGACAATAGAGTGGCACTGTGATGATCCTGTATCCAAAACATATAACTGCAAAACTTCTCCCTTGTGGTAACAGGCAAGGGCCCGAACTTTAGAAAATGTATCAGTCATCCACTGCCTTTTTCCTGTCAGTGAAGGCCTCCAATTATATGATCTTAGTGGAATGGCAATTAGGCAGGGCTAGGCTGCATGTGTTAATACTGCCCACCTCTATTTCCCCATTTCTGCAATCTGCCACTGCTGTGAGAGTCCATCTTCACGAACATTTTATCATTCCCATTACTTCTTCTAGGGTGTCTTAGATGACCAAGGCTTAGGAGGGGGCCAATTCCAACACATTATTCTGACCAAAACAGAGTAAAGAAGAATTCACTGTAAAGAAGCTGGAGTTCTTGTCCTTCGCATCTAAAATCAGGTTTCATATGAAACAATAGGTCTGAATGGCTACTACAGTAACAACTACCTTTATGCCTCGGTTTTCATATATTGATCCTACTTTTGACCAGGGAATTTCCTCCTTCTGTATTCTATAGTATAATACAGGGGGTCAACATTTCTAGTCCTGAGCTACTAGCCAGACCTTAAGAGTTACTTGCCACCAGTTGCCCACCTAACCCCTACCCTGCCCCGGCCTTAACTCTGCCCCTAAACACACCCTCTGAAATAATCTTATAAATTACACTTTTTTTATGCAACATAAAGTTACAAAAAATAATATTAACAACTTTAACAATATTACCATAAAGCTCCCTGCCCCCACATATAAAATACACTCTTCCCCCCCTGTTCCATGCCCCCACATAAAATATTACCCCCTACCCCCCTGTTCCCTGCCCCCCAACCATGTAAAGTAAAACAATTAAGCCCCCTCACCTGCTTGTCTTTCTGCAGGGAGGAGGTGGTGATCAGGCAGAGGCTGCTGCAGTCCTTACTAATCACTTCATTTTCGACCCAGAGCCTGCGGCTGAAAGAACGGAGAGCCCAGCAGGAGCAGCTGCACCCACGGGTCAGGTACGTGGGTCAGTGACCGCAAGCCTGACTGCATTTCCACTCGCCAAATGCGAGCAGGCGAGTGGAAATTTTGAGCCCTGGTATATTATATATCAAATTTTATGACTCAAGTTTTTCCCAGCTACCTTTCCCGTCTGTTGCTGATAAGCAGCCTTGATTTGTTGGCGTTCAGCATTAGTTCTTTTAGTCAAGATATCGATGATAGTGCCTTCATCCACCCCTGTGGTAACAAAAAGACAAAACGCATATGAAAAACTAAATTCAAACATGGAAAATTGGAATATACACATGACCAGCATTGTATGAGGCATCAAGATTCAAGCACAGACACTAAACTGGAAGACGTTAAAAAAAAAAAAAAGTTTTGGGTAGAGTGGGGCAGGTTTAGAACTTCTGTTGGGTGTTTATAGCCGTGTGCCCCATTTGAACAGATTTTCCCTCATTTATAGGCATGGGCTCGATGGTTTGCCCGCCGAGCGCCCCACAATGCACTGTGTGCATTAGAGAGCCCTGATTGTTCAGGTGCATTGCTTTACCTCAAAGGTCAGGTGAAAGACTGACCTTTGTATGAGCCATGATTGGGCAAAGTGATGATGACTTTGCCCAATTATGGCTCACAGCCAAGTCCCAGCCCCACACTATATAAGGCTGCTTACACGGCAGCCTTATATAGTGTGTTGCTGGAGTTAGAGAGTTTCGGTTAGAGTAGTATATTGTAGTGCAGCGAAGTGAAAGGTAACTGGTGTCAGTGTATTGATGTGTACTGTATATAGCATTTTCTGTGCTGTATAATCGGTCTCTTTTTGTGTGTGCGCCAGTGGCGTCACTGGGGGTGTTTCTCCTGTGCCACTGGTGTTCATTTTTGTTTTTTTTTTAATTCTTTTATTATTTTTACTTTTTTTTCTCAGCAGCAGGTTCTTTTGGGGCCTCATTGCGGTTTCCCCTTTTGTGTTGCATGCGTTCCAGTTTTTTTTTTTATCATATGCCATTGTACAACAGTTAATAGTGCACCAAATTCGATAAAGTATTGCACCCAAGCACCAATTTCCCATCCCACATTCTAATAAAATTTTATAAGCCCCACATCATGTCTGAAAGGCCAACAAGGAGGACAGGTGAGGGAAGCAAGATCCCAAGTCTGCACTTGTCAAGAATAACTCTGAACGATTACGGTGTGAAAGCACTGCCAACACTAAAGGCTCAAGTTTTAAGCACCCGTTAATTCATCCAACGTCTGTAAAAGAGGCACCAGAATTTATCCCCAAAAAAATCTCTAACCTTGTTCCGAGTGTTCTAAAACATGGCCTCTGCATACAGGCTGCCTCCCCAAGCAGTTGTTTAAAATATTAAAAGGAAAACCAATTACTGGCAATTTATAGGTCGTTTTTTTTATATTTTTAAAATGTAACTTTGCTGCAGCAGGTTCTATACACCACACAAATGTGCCACTTTACATGCAGTTTAAGGGGACCCCTCAGGCATGATATTTAAAGGATTTTTTCATTTTTATAGTCTCCCTTTAAGCAGTTAAAAATCACTGCTCCTTTAAAAACAATTTTTTTTTAAAAAAAGGGTTTTTTTCATTGATACATGTCCCCCAAGGCAGTACCCGGATCGCCATACCCTTTTTATGGCCAATAACTTGCATATAAGCCTTCAATATGGGGACATTTGATTTTTCCCGCATTCTGGTCCCATAGACTTACATAGAGTCCTAAGTTTGAGTTAGAACTCCCCCCCCCCCTCCCCCCCTGTTTGAAAGTTCGAATTAGAACCGAACTCAGGTGTGTTCAGCCCATCACTACTCATTTAGAGTTAGTAATTTTAATTTAATATATGCATTCAGAAGAATACTGGCTTGTGTAATAAGGAAGCACAAATTACCAAGAATGTGCAAAGAACAGAAACTCATTTTCAGCTTAATGTATTCAACTAAGGAATAGAAGAAATATGATTGTTACGCAAGTCATGACACTTTACACATATTTTTCCAGTTCTTTCAAATATGAAAAATAAGGATATTTAGGGGGAGGGGTGAAATGTTTAAGACAGTGACAATGTTGCATGAATAAAAACTTCAGGGTGGCTTTTGGAACTACCAGTTGTTGCTCAGGGGTTAAAGTATCAGTAAAGTATGTAAAGAGAATGAGGGCCCATTCACACCAGATCTTCAGACCGTTTCCAGACCCCAAACGCATCCTAATGTATCCCTATGCTATTTCTGGCCTCTGTTCACACCAGCGCAGTCCATTCCAGACCAGACAAATACAGCACTTCTCATTTTGTCTGGTCTGTAATGCCCTGGAACTGTGGGCAGGTTCACACCATTCTCTGAACCAGATTTGGTCCAGAAAAATGGCGTGAACCTGCCCTTTACAGAGAATCCAAACACATTAAGCTGCCTAACAGTGAAGGTTCTATTCCTGGCATAGACTTCTTACCTTTAGTTTTTATTGCCTTTTCAATATTAGCAGCATCTTCTGCAGGATTGTATCCAGATGTGGCTTTCAGCGAAGGTCCACAACTTTCAACCTACAAAATGAGAAGACATTGTATTGTGATCAGTCACATCACACATTTATATCTTTAAATACAGGATTATTAAGGTGTATATAAACCCTCACAACAGACTTATCTTATTTGGCTCATTTTAATCTGTTAAATATGTAATTAAAAAAAAAAAAAAAAAGGTTGTTCTGTTGGAAAAGGTCAACCCTGTTGATTTTGCCAGAAATCTTGTGAGCTGGTCACTTCAGGTAATCTCCACCTATACAGACGGTTACTAATGTCATTGGTCTCTGAGGTCTACAGAACCATTACACTTTATGCTAAAGGGCAATAGAAGAGGGACAGGGTTGCCTAATCCCATCATGTTTTGTTGCCTTGTTACAGAAAGATGAGTGGGCGTTATCTGCCTAGGACAGGAAGTTGTTACGGGCTGAATCACCAGGTGGGGGGGAAAAAAAAAAAAAAAAAAAAGAAGAAGAAGGACTGGTCTGTCTGGACTGCACAGCTGCAACATATAGAATTTATGTTTTTTGGGTTTATATATAGTTTAACCCCTCGTGACTGAGGACGTACAGTATACGTCGCCAGCATCAGGGCTGTTTAAACAGACTCCCGGCGGCCCTTACCGCCAGGTCTGTTTAAACTTGTAAAGCCGACTGTCTGCTTTACAACAGAAGCGATTCTGGCGAGTTACCTGTCGCCAGATCGCTTCTGTGTCCTGAAGGGGCCGCCCCCCCCCAGACACCCCGCCGTGCTTTCCGGGCTCAGTTGCCCTCCTAAGGGCCCGGGACCAGCTTCCTTGGAGTCCGCAGGAAGCTGGGGAGGAGATCGACGAACTTCCGTTAATCGATCCCCTCTCCGTTCTATGGGACCGGGAGCGATGCAGATTGCATCACTTCCGGTCCCTGGGCTGTCAGTTCTAGGCTCCTGCAGCCCAGCTTTAAGCCATTTAAGTGCGATCTGCACTTCAATAGCTTATTTCTAGTGTAAAGGTGACACTGGTTTTGGACCCCCAGCATCACCTTAAAGAGTACCTGTCACCACCATCTGCTATCACATGGGGGGCTTGTAAGCACCCTTATGTGATAGCAGTCAAAGTAACACACACACACACACACACACACACACACACACACACACACACACACACACCTTGGCAGATTGTGGCTATACAGGAAAACAATTAACTCTTTATAATGTTTGCCATTTTTTGAGACTGCATTACTTTTAAGCCCCACACCACATTGTCCGTTTGTCAACCAATACAAATACTAAAAGGTTTTTGGACTCTCAGGCCGTTTAATGCTCATTAGAATTGATCAAACTGAATTAAAATCTGGGCCTACGGTTTGATGGACACCCCATTTTTGTCATATCAGCAGAGCCATTGTGCCTCATCAGAATCTGACAGGTCTGATGATAATTTTAATTTAGGGCCTCATTTCTACTTTGATCAGTAAAGGCAGCCTTACTGCACAATGCATTTGTGAAATATAGATGCTTGCCTGGCCATCTCTGGTGTTAAAATGTTCTGACATTGATCCTGAACAAATATGCAGATAAAAAAAAAAAAAAAAAAAG
>NW_017306837.1:188111-201877 GCF_000935625.1 Nanorana parkeri
AAGCAAGAACTATACTTATTCAAAGTCAGGGAAAATATTGCAACCAGTTGAGCATAACAGCCAAGCATGAAACGGTTGTAGTTGGTGAGGTATATAGGCTATAGGTTTCTCAGTACACGTTTCCTTAAATGTCACAAACATGAGGAGTGGAAAGGAAACCAGGTCATAATGGTCCAAAATACATATTCAAGCGGTTTAAACCGCTAAAAGATTTTTTATTTGTCCATTCTAATTAAATCTACACAGCCCTACCACACAGAACAGTCAGGTGAATGACACCACTTACAGTTCAAGAATATGGTTTTGCCATCTCTTCGCCTCCAGCCTGCAAACTGGACAGTGAAAGCAGTGGAATCTTGAGGTTTTCTCTGCTTATTTGACTCTTACCATTAGTACATTCCTGGTCAATACATTTGCACACCCGACTGACTCCCATTCATGCCCCTTGCACTCTTAAATGCTGCTGTATAGAGGAATTGCAAGAGGTGGATACCAAGTCAAATCTAGGTACTTACCAACTGCATTAAAAAAAAATATATTATTTTCAAACAGAGCTGCATTAATCCGTGTCTTTTAGATCTCCCTGGAATTTAGCTTTACCAGTCATTTCTCATATCTATATGCCAAGAACTTGGCTAAATACCCATTTACCTCCTGACAAACCCAAATTAGCGGCAAACAAATCGAATGAAAAACAATCAAGCTAAAACTTGCTTAAATACAAGGCTAGCTTTGCTGCGATATGCAGCTTTGATGATGCCAGAGGAGGAGACACCACACCCAAATTCATTTGACAAAACTTTTATTTGAGGCACATGCTAGAGCAAATTTAATTTGCTCCACTATGAATATTTATACAGTGATAAATCAAAATATTTCTTCATCAGTTAACATTAAACCTAAAAAGGTTTTTTTTATTAACAAAACATATCTACCTCCAGAACAGATATACCTCTCAGTAATATCCTGATGGGTATATCACAAGTGAAAAGGTAATAGATATGTTTTTTTAATGCAGGATGAACATAAACAACAACATATGATGACTATTTACTACTAATTTTTTTCTAAAAAGATATAATGCTATATTATAATGCTTAAAAAAGTAACAGAAATTCCAAAACAGTCAGGTTTTACTGCCCCCTTCAGGAGATTGGGACACTGGCAACAGAATAGTAAGTCAGGCCCTTCTCTACTCAGCATGCCTCAGTTTTTGGAGGAAGCAATGCACAGGGCCAACAAGTACAGAAATGTGGAACCAGTGTCCCTCAATGGACTTGAATAAATAGATTTTATGCCAAGTGCTCAAACTGTATTTACACAGGTATTTAGAAACAGCCAGGACACCCAAAGGGAGGTCAACTGCAGGATGGGCAAGAGCCACTGATGGATCCAAGATGGAACCAGGAACAGTCTGCAACAGAGGACATCCAGAAGCACCAATTGATGGAAACCAGATAAGAGGCCACAGAAAAATCAACCTGATGCTCAGATGGCAATAGAAGAAACCACCAAGTGAAGACTTGGAACTGAGAATACATTGAGCCGGCTTTGAGCAGCTGCGAGCCAAAACAAGGAGGGAAAACACACACACACAAGGTTTTGACAAAGAGGAATGAGAATCACTATAGGGAATAATTGCCAAAGGCAAGCTCCCACCTAGAACAGGATGTGGGGAACCAAGGGTAGATACACAACTATGTGTAGTAGCACATAAGACATAATAAGGGGCAGCTGAAAGAGATGCTGTGCCTAAGAGTTTAGTCTGAGCTAAAAAGGCACATCTCCTGAGCAACCAAATACCATGGATACACAATACCTGTAGAAGTAGCGGTGCACCTTCATGCTGAAGGTTTAACGGAGGACCTCTGACTTTGGGCCCTAAGGCTTGTAACAACCCATCAAGCCAGAGCACAAGGCTCTAGACATTTGCTCCAAATGCTCTAACACAGGGGCCTATAACACTTTTCCCCAACGGTGTAGGTATTCTCTCCAAAGGATTTTTTCCATTCCATTTGACAGATCAAAGTTACTATCAACACAAGACAGAGGTCCAAAACAGGTAATGTAAACTGGGATCCAAGTAGGGAATTCAACTTTTTGTCAGTGAAGTCCCAAAAGGGGAGTGCATCCCAAATCCTTTTAGTTCTGATTAAACAAATCCTCCTTTTCATATTACATGGCAGGTGCCGCTCACTCACAAGATAGCCAGAATGAAATCGCCTTGCAGCAAACAAAAGGAAAGGATAGGACACGTACTGAGGTTACACCATAGGTGACTAGCAGGTGGATTTCTGGTTTGCTTAGGTGGAATCGATTGTTTGCTGCAAGGCGATTTCATCCTGGCTATCTTGTAAGTGTGTTTTATTGTTGCAATAAATTCCGTTTAACGTACTTCACCATTTGGCGCATTTATTCCTCTTCTATATTGGATTTCTCCCCTCGCTAAGTGAGTGGCGCCTGCCGTGTAAAACGAAAAGGATTTATTTAATCAGAAGAATGAATATCCCATCTATGAAAAGACACTCACCACAATTAAGTTTGACCATTGAGATATATGGCCATGGATCTCTGGTGAGTGTGTTCTCAGTTACCTTAACACACCGGGAGTTGGGAGCACTTTATGTCAGAGGATCATTGTCACAATATGGATTTTGCACAAAAGCACTTTATACGGCTTTACTAAGGTCTATTTTTGAATATTGTCATATTGATTATTAGGTTTGAAAATGTATGAAAATGTACACATTGTTTGGAAGTTTATGCACGTTTATGAGCAGTAGTGCAGTGCACACTATTCATCAAAAGAGTTTTAATCACACACACACGCCTCATTCTGGCTTGCAGTGTTTCTGCATTTTAAGTATGAGAGTTTTGTTCAAGAGCTCTGCCCAAGGGACAACCCTTCTATCCTGCGTTTGCCAGCAATGCTTTGACAGTATACAATATACTTTTACCACCATTGGGCATGAATACAAACAGTTCAGCAATACCAGGCTTGCAATGGAGTATTGCCATTTGTTTTCTCCAGGCAACAGATTACACAGTTCTTAAGAGACAGATTATATCCAATGCAGTCCGCTATCTGCAAAATTCACATTAGATAATGTATTCAGTTAATGTGACATTAAACCCTCAGATTTTAAACATAAAACAATACTGCAATGTGTGCCTTACTGTAATCCATGGTTGTTTCCCTTCTCTTTGCTGCTCATCCTTTTAAATCTGTATCTGTTCTCATGCTCTGCAGAACTTCTGTTTTGCAGCAGACTGCCTTGTCTCAGGAATGGATATATGGTGTCTGTGTATACATTTCTATAGGCTTGTAACCTGAGCCAGCACTACAGGAAGAGGCCCTGAGCTGCAAAGGGAAGTTCTGCAGAGCATGAAAAGACATGAGGATTTAAAAAAGAGCAGCAAAGAGAAGGGAAACAACCATGGATTACAGTAAGGCACACATTACAGTATTGGTTTATGTTAAAAAAATCGAGGGTTTAATGTCACTTTAAAGACATACCCAGATGGACTTTGTGCAAAGTTCAATAACCATTTTCATCATTATATTTTGTAGATTGATTTGCAAACTAACACTATTACTATTTGCACTGCTTCCCTCAAAATGCCATTAAATGTTGAAATAAAGCAAGGTTGTTCAGTGGATACGGATTGTCATTTAATGTTAATAGCGGATGGATGCGAATTATAACTACACCCATTTATATATGGCTGTGAGTGTTCACCCAGCAACAGGGATACATTTAGGGTTCATGCTGTTCTGAACAAAATTTGATGTGGCTTTGTACAGAGCATACCCAGATTGTCCACATTTATGTTGCACGTTTATTCTTACAAAATAAATACTGTATGAACTACTTGCTTTATTCGCTATGGCCTGAAAGCAATATCACTCCACATGCAGAGGACTACATAATTGATCTATAATGTTTGCACAAGATGATTTAATTTATGGGAACGTCAAATAATCTTGTTACTTTCCCATGTGGCCCCTTCATCACCTTTTTACAGGAATCACAAGTCCATTATTTGACCAATAAGCAAAATGAATAAAAGATTATGTTTCAATGTCTCTCTCCTCATCTTGCTGCTACAGGCAATAGCCCTGGGGTGTATAACAGTAAATGTGGTTCTTCCACCAGAAATTATTTGGAGAAGAGCCATTTTATGTCAGCTTCTACGACAGTATTGTACCTGGTATTCCTAGCAAATTTCAGTCAGGGGGCTATAAATTACAAAAGTTAAGACAGTTAAGAAATGCCTATTTTAGCACATCAATACACATGAGCTAGGCAACATCAATAATTTTAAAAATTTGCTGCCAACGTACAGGCACTACCTCTGGTCCAGCTTCTAGAAAATTAGCCTGAGCGAGGAATTGTTGCATGAAAGACATGTTTCACTGAGTTTCTGCAAAAAGACAACAAAAAAAAGCTTGTTAGTCTACAAAGTAATAATGAATATAACAAGCTCAAAACAATTTCTATTAAAAAAAACCAAGCTTGGTCCCAGCAGAATTATAGATTCTACAGTAGCTGCTGGTAAGTAAAATCTCCATTAGAGGATTTGCAGGAAGTGCTAAGTAGAGATGAGGTTCAGGTTTTCCCCTCCATGTTTCACCTTGCAGGAAATCGCCAGACGGAATTCTTTGCAAGTATAATGCAGTGCCCGTCTTAGCTCTACTGGTTTAGAAGAGCCAATAAAAGGGGATAAGCCAACCTTTTCTTCAAAATCAAGCAAAATGTCACTGGAGATGGGCTGGGTTTTGCCACGCTGATGTGCCATAAAAATCGTTTAAAGTGTCCTCTTTTGAAAATCGGTATTGAAGTTTGTTGTGGCTTCACGGTCGAATCCAATTTTAAGGCTTGATATGTTTGATATTTACCCAATGTGACCCCATCTTTTATATTTTACCAAAAATGTGGGTATTATATTCTGTTTCTGTGCACTACCTTTTATTTTAGTGTATTTTAGCTAAAAACTGGTTTGATAAACATTTGTGCAAATACTGTGCAACATAAAAAATTGCAACTAACATTTTGTTTATTCTACAGAGCCTCTGCTTTCAGAAAATATATCATTGTTTGGGGGTTTGAAGCTGTTTTCTAGGCAAAAAGTCAGATTTATCATGTGTGCAAATCGTAAAAAAATGCTCTGGATAGCAAGTGGTTAAAAAAATGTATGGGGGGGCTGGGGCAGCCCAGACCAGGAACTTACCACTTAATGTGTGGAGTTGCACGTAATGTTTTCTTGTGATCAAAACCTTTCTGCAACATTTTATAACCACATGTAAATTCAAGGTCTTTTTTCCCCTCTTATGGCAGCATGTCATGCCCAAGCTCTGACACTGAACACACTACAGGGGTCATACTTCTCTGCAACCTTCCTCAAACAAACCACAAATTTCAATTTTGGATTTTTAAAATACTTATCCCCTTCGTGACTGACGACGTACAGTGTACGTCGCCAGCATCGGGGCTGTTTAAACAGACTCCCGGCGACTTTTGCCGCCACATCCCTGCCCAGGCATGCTTGCCCTGGGCAGGAATGGCCTTACAAGGGTAAACAAATACAAAAAATAATGAAAATGTGATGGCAGGTGGGAATATGTTAATGTGGGGCCACCCAGGCCATGAACTTTGCACCAAATATGAAAGTTGGGAGTTGCAGTGAATGCTTTTAGTAGCAAACCCATCTTTTAGGTCATGTAGTGTGTGCTCTAGAAGGAACACAAAAGGGGTCATGTCACTAATCCCTGCCTCGATGCAGCTCACCATTTAAGTCACCACTTTAAAGGGGGCCAAATGGTGCAGTTTTTTTATATTTTTTTGGGCATGACAGACCTCTTCTAAACCATCCTCCAATAGTAGCCTTACACGATCCCAGGCTCCGCCCATCTGTCACTTTTTCAAACCCCTGTATCTCCTGCCCGTTCTTGTCAATTCATCTCGGGCTTGAAAAAGAGGCATAGAGCCTCGAAACGCGTAGCCAACCCCCCAGACTGACATCCCCACTACTCAGTGAGACAGACCTCCCGGTCTTTCAGCCTCGTGCCCGATCTCAGCGATCATACACACCCACTGATGGCTGACAGCCTACCACCCCTTGTGAGCGGTATCTTCGATCCGCAGACGGGTCCCAGCCTGGCCAGCCACGGTGCCCGACTGTAGTTACATCTCCAGTGTACAGATGTTCCGTACACATGGCTGCAATGCACCACCCCAATACTATGGGAATATTCTTATGGTCCAGCTACAGGAGCCTTTCGTGACCCAAGCTGACAGCACCATCCATCCTCCACCTGCAGGATATCATCATGTCCATCTAACAGTGAGTCCTGAATCACAGACAGTAACTTCATGCATTACACTGCAATTCATTCATAAATTAATCTATCTAGTAACATAAAATCCTGGGTTGCAGCACTCTCTCTGCTTTTCCATAAGATTCACCCAAACTGCTGTGAAGGATATGTAGCGCCTCTGCCGTTGATTATTGGACCACGTGTCCGTGATCATGTGTATCCTCCCACTGACAGCGTGGTCCAGCGTCAGACACATTACATGCCACATGCTGGTGGAGGGTAATGATGGACTTCTGGGGAACATAATAGCCACTGCGGTGTAGCACAGGCCATATACTTGCAAAAAGGGGGCAGATTTCACCAGCTGGAATAGGAGCGGCTGCAAAGTTTTGCCAAGCTAGCATTAAGACACTGGGCATGGAAGTGAGACATTTTCTCCTGTCCAAGACATCTGGAGATCAAGGGGTGGTCCTGGCCCTCGCTTGATCCTCCCCTTCGTAGCCCCCTGACCCTCTTCCCCATTTGATGTGGTATAGCCTATGAAACCCCTTGTGAGATTTAACTCCCTGTCACTAGAGGCTGCAGATACTGCAGCAGCTGAAGGAGGACAATATAATTACATATACAAAATGTAGTGTTAGAATATGTCATCTCCCAAGCAAACAATTTAAAAGGCAACGTCACGGTAGTTAGTGCATTGTGGCAGGTCTGGCATTGCATCACACAGTGCCTGAGCTGTCAGTTTAATTTTTTTTTTTATATGGCAGGTAAATTATGTACACTCCATTCAGGTTCATGCATAGAAGCGTGCTGGCATCCACTGCACTGCAATAAAATGCCACATGATTACATTTTATTGCAGAGTCCCACCCATCACAACCGTGTTGTGGTGTGAATGGAACACATAGAAAACAATTGTTTTCTACGTGTCCTTGCAGTGACCCGAGTTAACCTGGTGCGCTATGACGCAGGTCACTACTATATATGCGTGAATGGGCCCTTGACATCACATTTATTAAAAAAAAAAAAAAACAGCTGTGGGATAAAATGGTATCAGCCAAATTAATTTGAAACAGTCATTTTAGATTATAATAGATGCTGGAGAGTTTATGGAACTGTATTGCTTAGGTTTTTGTGCTTAAATTAGTTGTTTAGTATAAAATCTTAATGCTGCATTCCACCAAGAGGTGACTCACACCGGATACATACAGGTGAAATACCACCTTTTTTAGTGGACCAACCATTTAAAGTTGATTTGTCATAATATGCTTGTGGGCTGCCATTGCTAGCCTGCTTCGGAGAATGGGAGTTGCCTAGCTGTGTGCCTTCTATACCTCAGGTCACTGACCTGAACAAGTATGCTTTACACACAAGACAAAATTATTTTCAGCTATATTTCTGGGTCAGTGACAAAGTATTAGGGGCCAACCTGACCCATGTTTCCATCACAGCAGGTTTCCTTTAATTCCTATTAAAAAAAAAAAAAAAAAAGGTAATATGTAGGGATACACAATAGGCTAAGGAAGCGGAAGTCAACAGATCAAGTTACATGGTATTCATTGTTACTCAGCCAGGAATTAAAGTATGATCCAAGTTGCCAAAACAATTACATTTAGAAAGAAAAAAAAAAAAACTTTTTTCCCTGCTCCGAATTGGGTGTGACTGCACAACAAAAGAACAATTCCTCCCAACTCCAGCCAAAACCAGGACAGAAAATGAGCAGAGGGATCACCAAGACATGACAGACAGCAATTGAAGCCTCAGAAGTACAAACCTACACTAAAAAAATAAATACGCTGCAGTCACTGTTTGTCGTCTAGCTTGGATAGAGGAATCTGATCTTCTGCAAGCTGAATGACACACACACACACACACACACACACACACACACACACACACACACACTTAAGTTTTACAGGGAGCAAAACTCAGAATTCGTCATCTTAGAAATGGCATGTAGAGTAAAAGTGGTTAATGTGTCAGGAGAACTAATTAACATGAAAGGGTCTTTCTCACAGACAAGGAATATGTCATCTGCCGCCCTAGGCATTAACAGACACGACACACCCTGAGCCGCCGCCCACAGATCTTGTAATTGCAAAACTGAAAAATCCAAAAGCCACGTTGTACTAGACATTTCTCAAGAGAAAACTTGATACAAAAATCCATACATGCAACACAATTCTTGGCTACTTAACCTGGCCATACACCTATAGATTATCTGCAGACTTCCTATGGCCAGATGGAAAAAGGGCAACAGATTCCTCTGTGTACTCTAAACTGTGTGAATGTAGGAATCTTCCACTGGGCCAAGCTTCAGTATCTTGCTAGTCGGCCCCACTGGCTCTCAAAACACCTGAACAATGCCTTCATCCAATCAGATTGTGCAGGTGTTTTGAGAGCAAGCGGAGCCAATTAGCAAGATCCTGAAGCTTGGCCCAGTGGGGGATTCCTCCATCCACACACTTCAGGGTAGATGGAGGAATCTGTTGCACTTTTTCCATCTGACCATAGAAAGTCTGCAGATAATCTATAGGTGTATGGCCAGCTGTATTCTCATGAATGACAAATCCTCCAAGCAATCCAACATCCATGCAATGAACATTATTAAGGGGGTATTTCCCAAAATCTGCAGCAGCTGTGCATGGCAGAGAACGGAAGAGAAAAGCCAATTGGTTATTATGGGCAACTGCTGTAAATTCTGTCTGCTGCAGTTTTGATAAATTCCCCCATTGACATTTAAGACACAGAAGGACATTTATCAATTTAATTACACCACTGGCTTCTTTTAGGGCTAGTTCACACCATCTTCAGACCAGATCTGGTTGAGTTTCTGCATTTTTTAATGCAATCTGGTGCGTTTTATGTCTCAAATTACGTTCTAGTGCATTCCAGTGTGTTATGGTGTGTTTGCATGCATTGTGGTGCATTCCAGACCAGAGAAAATAGTGCATGCAGTAATTATTTTTAAATGTTCTGAAACGGATTGCCGGGGTGTGAACTAGCCTCACGTTTGACCATAGGAATGAATGGATTGGCTTTTTGGACCAGACAAAAAAAGTTCTGGATGTGGCCCAGACATGGTTTTGAATGGGCCCTCAAACTGTCACATCCCTGATTTTTAGTGCATATTATAGTGACAGATGTATTATTCTAGTTTACGGTTTTAAGGAGAAGGGTCTCTAAACTGACAAACTTGCAGGGGACCTACTGGGAGGACAGCTGAATAGCCCTGAAGTGCTTAGCTGACCTGAGGAAATGAAGTTCAATTATCTTTGCACTACTTCAAGAAGTGCTCACTTCTAGATTGTGCGACAGTTTGGAGGTCTTTAAATATTGCACATGCTGGATGCAATTACTGCACAGTTGAGGAATTATGCAAAATATATGCAGGGAGTTGCAAACATTAATAAAGATTCATATAGGACACCAGCACTCCAAATTAGAGGACAAAAAAGACAAACGTATGTGCAGCATATGACATCCTCTGGATCTCTGTACCCCAACATGTCCATCCATCTCCCACTCCGATTGCCTTTAGGCAATCCCTAAAGACTCATCGCGTCAGAGAAGCTTATCCCACCTCAAACTAACCACTCAACCATCACATTCTCAAACAATTCATCCCCACACAGCTACCTCCTCATGTATCACTTGCTCCTCCCTATTAGATTGTAAGCTCTCATGGGCAGGGCCCTCCTTACCACCTTGCCTTGTAATATTTTCCTTACATTGTAAAGCACTGTGCAAACTGTTGGCGCTATATAAATCCTGTATAATAATAATAGCAATGTTTCAGGGTCACGCAGGATCCCCTTCCTCAGGCAGAACATTAATATGTCACAAGAACACTTAAACAAAAAGGACACAACAGAGATAAAACGTTGTAGTTAAATGACATTTTGGTCTTTCGCAATTAAAAGTGTTATTGTAAACATGTTCATAAAATTCCCAACAGTATGCCACCATTGGAGGTGAAAATTATACTGCCGCCAATGCAGCAAGTACAAGGTTAACAGAATCTTGGCAACCAACCTCAAAGTCGGTTTAATGTTTCCTCATTTAAAAAAAAAAAAATATATGGTTGAGCCGAGTCACAACTACAGCTTGTTATTTGTCTGCTTCTAATACTCAGTCATTATACAGAAACGGAGATGTTGAAAAAGACAGCTACACGCTGTTACAACAAAAACACAGGCTTACAACCTTTAACTAGATATTGGGCGGAAAACCATGTACCCTGGCACTAAGAAATAGCACCAGGGGAGGTGTACCGCACCGTTACACACCATCAGACTTAAATAGGTGGAAGTCCGATTTGTACTTTGCCCCTTGCACTCTTTTATTGAGAAAGTCCAGTTGCCTCTGCAGTTAAAGCTTCTCTTTGTGTTAATGCAGCTTTCATTTACACAGAACAAAAGGAGTTAATAGAAAGTAGTAAAACTAAAACCCACCTTATGGAGTTTGCAGTGACTGATGGTTTGTAAGCTGGGAAGTGGAAGGCTGCAGAGTCAGGCTCTTGATTTTTATGAAGAAGTTGACAAAACCACACCTAGCAACAGCACATACCTCCAACATGACTGCCATTGGCTGGCGGCCTAAAAGCTGTTCAAGCAATATTGCTAAACTAACAGCAGATTATTTCCATCACAGAAACTTTCTGGCATTTTCTTATGGAAGGGCGCGTATCACCGTACAAAACATCGGCAGCCTAAAAAACTGAAACAAAAATAAACAGTGTAGCTGACTATTAGCAATAAGGCTTCATTTACACTTGTACTCTTGTATTTAGATTAACCACTTTAGTACCGACTTGTTAACCACTTGCTGTCTGGAGCAATTTGTTACATTTGCACACACATGATAAAATCTGAATTTTTGGCTACAAAACAGCTTCAGACCCCTAAACAATTATATATTTTCTGAAAGCAGAGGCCCTGTAGAATACAAAGATGCTAGTTGCAATTTTTTATGTTGCACAGTAACTGCACAAATGTGTATCAAACAAGTATTTTTAGGGTAAAATACACTATAATAACATTTAGTGCACAGAAACAGAATATAATACCCAATTTTTTGGTAAAATATAAAAAACGGGGTCACGCCAGGTAAATAGATACCAAACATGTCAAGCCGTGCGTCCGTGAAACTGCAAAAAACAGCAATAACCAAAATTTCCCATAGGCGACACTTTAAACGATGTTACTGCTCATCAGTTTAGTGTTAACAGTGATTGATGGGCCTAGAATTATTGCTGTCACTCCGATACTTGCTCATTTTTGCACTTAAGTGCATCCAACGCGTGTTTGCGTTGTATGTGCGTGCATGTGGGCTGCGGGGGAGCTTTGACATTTTGTTTTGCATTTTTTTTATCTGTTACTTTAAGTTTTACAATTTTTTTTTTTTACACTCAACTTTATTGCTACCACATAGGGGGCTAACAAGCCCCCTATGTAATAGCAAATATAATGTGACAGGTCCTCTTTATGGAGGAGACATCAGATGTCTTTCAGACCCCTAATGTCACCTAGTGTTCCCAAAGAAGCTGATGAAGCAGAGATCTGCTTCACCAGCTTCTTCTTCTGGCTCTAGAGGAAACAGAGAATGTGCTCAGTGACACCGGAAGTGATGTAATGCCGCTGGCGATCCTGAGCCTCGCTGTGCCGGTGTGAGCCCGGGACCAGCACAGCAGCTCTGTGACCGGAGATCAAATGGAGTTCAGTACATGATTTCCCTTTGATCTCCTCCTTGTTGTTGGAATGGAGGAAGTGATGTATATGACATCACTTCTGCATTCATCTCTCACTCTCTAGTACAGAAGCCGGAGAGAAGCTAGTGAAGTAGGTCTCTGCTTCATCCGCTTCACTGGGGATCCCTAGGTGACATTAGGGGTCTTAAAGACCCCTGATGTCTCCATAAAGAGGACCTGTCACTGCCAATTGGCTATCATGTAGGGGGCTTGTTATTCCCCTGAATGATAGCAATAAAGTTAAGTGAAAAAAAGGTTTGAAAAAATTTAAGTTACAAAAAATAAATAAATGTAAAAGTCACAAATCAAAGCAATTAAAAAAAAAATGTAAGTCCCTCGTCCCCACTTACACATGCAAACATGCGTTGAGTGTGCATACGTGCGAAAACGACAGTTGCGCCAATTCCGTGGCACATGTTACATATCACTGCAATAGGGCTGCAACAACTAATCGACATAATCGATTATAATCGATTATTGAAAAAGTTGTCAACCTCCTCCCCACCTCCTCCCCACCTCACGCTCGCCGCTGCCAGACCCGACTACACTGCAAACATCAGAGTGAGAGCAATCATTTTAGGGCCACCAATCACTGATAACACTAAACTGATGAGCGATTATAGCTTTTAAAGCGTCGCCTGTGGCCAATTTCGGGTATGGTAGTTTTTTTGCGATTTCGCAGGTGCGCGCAATTTTAAAGCTTGACATGTTTGGTGTCTATTTACACGACCTGACCCCGTCTTTTATATTTTACCAAAAATATGGGTAATAATAAATGTTTTATAACATATCGTAGGGAAAACATTTTTTTTTCAAAATTTTAGATACTTTTTTCATTATAAAGTAAAAAATAAAAACCTCAGTGGTGATTAAATACCACCAAAAGAAAGCTCTATGTGTCCCCAAAAAATGGTATAAAATTCATTTCAGTACAGTGTTGCATGACGGAATAAATGTCAATCAAAGTACTGCAGCGCTGAATACTGAGAAATGGCTTGGACAGGAAGGGGGTGTAAACACCTGGTCAACAAGTGGTTAAAGGACTTTTTCCAAAGTCTGGTCTTTTTATTTACATTTTACCCTTAGTGAATGAGTACAGAAATTGCAATACTTTGTTCAGGCTTCAAGCCTATTGCTGGATAGACTGGATAGAAGACAACTGTAATCATTTAATCAGAGAAACAGATTCTAATACGGTGTAATGTTCCCTAATATAATCCATTTCTCAAATTAAATGACATTACATGTCCCTGTAATAATACTAGGGACGCGGCCGGGAGAGGAGGTGAGTCACAGGACCCGCCCCCTTTCTGAGAAGCGGCTGTGCAAAAGAATGATCGCCACCACCGTCTTTAAGGGGCCCGCTCAGTCCTCTCTGCCCAGTGGCCAAAATCCCCGAGAGCGGATCTCAGTGGGCCCCTTAACTGCCTTGGGCCCCGCGGCGGCTGCACCGGCTGCACCACCGGTAGTTCCGCCCCTGCGAGTACCCCTTACTCATTCACAAAGGGAGGGGCAGCATCTGGGTGCCCCTTAAATAAAGGGATACCCTGTTGCAAAACCCCCCCTGCCCACAGACCTCCACAAACAACGCCCCAGACGCAAGGTGCCTTTCCAGGGAGGACCCTGGAAAAGCACCCTCCCAGTGCCGAAGGCATGTGGCCTGGTATGGCAGGGAGGGGCCACTCGCCCAAACCCCCC
>NW_017306837.1:203039-241702 GCF_000935625.1 Nanorana parkeri
GGGGGGGGGGACCCTAAAGGGTCTGGTATAGATCAGGAGGGGGACCCCACACTGATTTTTTTTCTTTTATTTACATGTAATTTTTTAAATTCTGCTCGCTACCTCGGAGAGAATAACTGAGCGGAATGCCGCTCTGTGACATTCGGCCATTCACTGCCGTTCGGCCGCTATGAGAATAGGGGCGAATGGCAGCGAGTGAACTGCCGGAGGTTAGGCTCATGAGCATGGTCGACTGAATCGAAGCTAGCCGAAGCCAGCCGATGTACGGCTGATTTTAGCTAATGTACAGCTGAAATCAGCCATAGAGGGCCAAAGTGAATAGCCGAACAGCATTCAGCTCACTTCACTTTGACAGCTTAGTGAATAACCCCCTCAGATTAAAAGAACTAGAAGCACTACATAAGACAAGGCTAACAGGTCTTTCAGGACAAACTGCAGAACAAAGGGGTTATAGATCAGAAGAGGGTAAAGTGCATAGCTAATACAAGAGCAAAAGAAATATTCACACAAAAATATAGGTGTTACTCTTGCCTGTCCAAATATGTAACCTGGGCTGGGTTCGAGCATGTGAAAAACTATGACGGAAACTGTACTTTTGAAACCAAAAGCAAATAGTTTTCTGCATGGAAAATAAGATAATGTTGAAAGCTAACATGAATATATATTTGGCCTGCAGAAAACAAAAATGTACTAACTGTCTATTCTTGAGGTCATCCTCAAATACTCCTAACCAGAGAAGTAGCTAGCTCCTTTTGCGTCTAAGTTAAGAACAGAAATTTGTGCTCCTCCATAGCCGTATGATGTCACCCAACGCTGCGTGCGGCATCATGTGACGTCATGCTCTCCATCTCCAGGACACTTGTGCAGAACGCACCGGTGGCCGAAACCGAAATAGCATAAAAATGTGTTTCCTTTGAAGAAACTAATGAAAACGTTTTTTAGCTTCCATTCATTTAGTCCGAAACCAATTTTTAGTATTTGCACATGTCTATTAATATGTGTGTTGTGTGTTTTTCTTTTTCTTTTTTTAATGTCTTTTTTACTGTTGGTGGGCTTTGGGGAAATATCAGGGGTCGAAAAATATTCTATTCTATTGTTTTCTATTAAAATAGAAAAAAAAATTGAGGACACAGAGTCCACAATCTCTTCTTCTGCAGCCTCTGTTCTAAATGAATGGAGAGCACTCAGTACAGAGGCTTCCCATTCATTCAGAAAATATTTATTATCAACCAGTTTCTGAATGGAGAGAAGCCTCAGTACTGAGTGCTACTATCCATTTAGAAATTCATGATTGAGCAGGAAGTGATGTCATTCATAACTGGGGACACATAGTACTATCAGCTGATCACGTCAGTGTTTGTGCTGCACACAGAGGTTCGGTAAATATCACAGATATTTACCAATCCTCCGCTCTCACCATCCTGAGCCACTCGGCCATGCCTGCAGATTCTCCTCGGATCCCTGCTTCTCTCCCCCGCGTGTATGGGCAGAGGTAACTGGGATCTGAGTAGAAATTGAGCGCTGTAGCTGGCGGTGGGGTGGAGGAGGGAGCGCTGCCTGTCAGATGCCTGTTGTCAGATCCTGGCTGAGCATCTTTCTCTCTCCTCACCTCACCGCTCGCCCTTGCTATGGCCCTGCTCCTAATAGCTGGCAGTTCTGCTCCTGACTAGAATGTCTCCTTTTTTCAATATATTTTTAACTGCCCCAAGCACTTGAATGACAAAAATAAAAAATAAACTAGTGTGTGTGGAC
Organism: Nanorana parkeri; assembly: GCF_000935625.1. NCBI lineage: Eukaryota > Metazoa > Chordata > Amphibia > Anura > Dicroglossidae > Nanorana > Nanorana parkeri. Next base: position 204,792 of record NW_017306837.1, read on the forward strand.
TGCTCAGGAAATTAACTTAATGCACATACAGGTAACCTAATGGGCCTGTGTTACCATTCGGAAGCAGATACAGTATGGCACTGGAGCACAAAGGTAAAATGTAAGATGTTAAATATTGTAAGTTATAGCCTTCTTAGATTTATGTCTGCACTGCAACTGTTGAAATGCAGCCTGAAACTGAGCCTGTTTAATATTTAATTTGCTTTATTAATATTTTTTTTTTAAACTAAACCCATATATGTTTGTGTTTTATTCACATTTTTTTTTCTTTCTTTGTTTCCTTTTATTTCTCTTGTGGGAGAATCGGGTGCTAAACTTATGTTCTCTTTGGAAACTTATGACTTGAGGTCAACATGGTGTGGGTGAATTTTTCCCTTATATTTGTTTGGCAATGGTTGACAGCTTCCTATACTGTATATGGAGCTATGTGAGATGTGTGTATACATTTTGAGGGGAATTTATCAAAACTGGAACAGACAGAATCTGGAGCAGCTGTGCATGGCAACCAATTAGCATCCACCTTTCATTTTCAAAGCTTATCTGAACAAACTGAAGAGAAAAGCTGATTGGTTGCCATAGGCAACTGCTCCAGATTTTGTCTGCTGTAGTTTTGAATTTCCCCCCTATGTATATAATTACATGCAATATTTAAAAAATACAACTATTTTTTCTTGACACATTTTAAAAGGAAAAGGCTACTGGGGGTCAAGCTCAACTGGTGGTAGCAGCCATAACCCATGCATGAAACAAGGACACCCAGGAACCTTTCAAGTAGGTTTATCCTGTACTTTTTTCAGCAATGCAGCAAACACAAGTTTATTGAGGGGAATGTATCGAAACTGGAGCAGACACAATCTGGAGCAGCTGTGCACGGCAACCAATCAGCAGCTCTCTTTCATTTTCAAATCTCAACTGAAGAGTCTGAACAGAGAAGCTGATTGGTTGCCCTGTGCAACTGCTCCAGATTTTGTCTACTCTAGTTTTGATAGATTTACCCCATTGTGTTTGTGTGCAGGGACCAAGACCCCATATCCTATGCCCCAAAAGAGATGTAGAGGTTTGCAGTGGGGAGATTTATTGTAATCTGAAAGCCCCCTTTTTCCTAGGGGAATGAGTATATTGGCCCCCCTTCTTACTCATTCTCAAAAAATGTAAAAAATAAAAAAGGACATCCACACTTTGAGAAAGTCCTTTATTGAAAAAAACCGTAAACAATGTCTGATGATGTAAATCCATCATTAATTATTATTATTATTATTATACAGGATTTATATAGCGCCAACAGTTTGCGCAGCACTTTACAATATAAGGAAGACATTACAATCACAATACAATTCAAGACAAGATTGGAATGAGGGCCATGCCCGTGAGGGCTTACAATCTAAAAGGGAGAGGGAAAGTGATATATGAGGAGGTAGCTGTGTGGGGATGATTGTTTGAGAAAGTGATTGTTCAGTGGTTAGGTTGAGGTGGGATAGGCTTCCTAAAGAGATGAGTCTTAAGGGATCGCCTAAAGGCAGTCAGTGTGGGAGATAGATGGACAGGTTGGGTTAGAGAGTTCCATAGGATGGGAGAGACCCTAGTGAAGTCCTGGAGGTGAGCAGGGGAGAAGTTAATGAGGGAGCTGGAAAGCAGGAGGTCTTGTGAAGAGCGGATGGGACGCTTAGGTTGATACTTTGAGACCAGGTTTGAGATCAATCCAGGGGCAGAGTTGTGGATGGCTTTATAAGTGGTTGTTAATATTTTGAATTTTTTCCTTTGGGCTATTGGAAGCCAGTGTAGAGATTGACAGAGGGGGGTTGCAGACACTGGGCGGTTGGTTAGGTGAATGAGTCTGGCAGCTGCATTCATGATAGACTGAAGGGGGGATAGCCTGTTTAGATGTAGGCCAATGAGGAGGGAGTTGCAATAGTCAAGACGAGAGATAACAAGTGAGTGGATGAGTAATTTAGCGGTTTCATTGGTGAGGAAAGGGTGTATTTTGGAGATGTTACGAAGGTGGAGGCGGCATGATTTGGATAGTGATTGGATGTGGGGAAGAAAGGTGAGGTCCGAGTCAAGGATGACAACTAGGACCTTGGCATGGGGGGAGGGCTGGATAGTTGTGTTAACAATCTCAAGGGAAAAGTTGGGGGAAGATGCACGGGCGGGAGGAAATATCATGAGCTCAGTTTTTGAAAGGTTGAGTTTTAAGAAGTTTTGCGACATCCAGACTGATATGTCAGTTAGTAGATTAGTGACATGCAAGGACACTGAGGGGGTGAGTTGCGGAGTAGAGAGGTAGATTTGAGTGTCATCGACATAGAGGTGGTATTGGAAGCCATATCAGGTTATTAACTGACCAAGGGAGGAGGTGTAAATAGAAAAGAGAAGGGGTCCAAGGACAGAGCCTTGGGGGACTCCTACAGAAAGAGGAAGAGGAGGGTAGGAGTTAGATTTGTAAAGGAGCACTCAGATAGGTAAGAGGAGCACCATGAGAGAGCAAAGTCTTGTAGGCCAAACGAGTGGAGTTTTTTGAGGAGGAGCAGGTGGTCCACAGTGTCAAAAGCAGCAGAAAGATCTAATAGCAAGAGTAAGGAATAGTGGCCATTGTTTTTAGCTGTTAGTAAGTCATTAGTGAGTTTTAAGAGGGCGGTTTCAGTGGAGTGTGGGAGGCGAAAGCCGGACTGTAAGGGATCGAGAAGGTTGTTATCAGCAAGGTGGCGGCTCAGGCGGCTGTAGATAAGGCGTTCTATGAGTTTGGAGGTGAATGAGAGTAAGGAGATTGGTCTGAGATTGTTGAGGTTGGTAGGGTCCATTCATGTTTTTTGGGGTATTGGGGTGACCAGGGCATGCTTAGAGGGGAGGGAAAGATGCCAGTGGAGAGTGAGAGATTGAAAATGTGAGTAAGAGAGTGTAGGATAGAGTAAGAGGGTGACCAAAGTAGTGGTGAGGAAACAGGTTTCCAGGGGGCAAGTGGTGAGGTGGGTGTCAGAGAGAAGCTTTGCAACCCCCTCTGTGGTGACAGGGTCAAAAGAGGAGAGTAACAAGTGTGATGGTGGGTCTGGAACATGAATAGGGGAAGGTGACTGCACAGTGGCGATCTGATACCGAATTGTTTGGCAGCACGTGTCATAGACTTACCCGGCGCGTTCCTTTGAACCAGCGTCGTGCCATCCAGGCCATGATGTCACGCAGGCTCCGCCCATGGGGCACGGCCCCGCAGTGAAAAGGTCAGCTGTTTCATCACTCGGCATTCTCTCCTTTTGAGTGCCGAGTGACGAACGGTGAACCGCCGCAGCCCTTACTCTAACGCCGCCGTAGCAGCCAGTGCTTGGAGCCGAACATACAGAGCTAATCCTCACATTTACCTCCGAAGTCAGCAGCAGGACAAACCGCCAGAAGTCCTCTCTCCCTCAGAGCGTTGTATAGCTGAAACAACTAAGCGCAAGTAACCTGGTTCAATTATATAGTGGATCACTGCCACTGAAACTTATAAATATCATTAGTGTCAATACCTGCGCTTCCTAACATCTTCAGCAGCCTGAATCTGTCACTAACCTGCAACCTACTTAATTACAGGAGTGATCTCCTGTGTTGTTTGCTGTATACATACCTATGCATAAGGATTAGGTTCTGTGGAATAGACGCGTTACCCTGCTTGCTTTGCATGTATGGATTGTTGTACATAGCTTCCAGCTTGCCATATCTTTCACGCACACAGCTGCTATATAGTTGTCCTCATTGCTTTGATTGAGTACACTCTGCCTACCCGTTACTTTATACTGGTGTAGTATTTACATTGTCAATCTGTTACATATCAGTTATAGTGCTGCCACTTACCTGCAGCCCTCATTGTGCAACATAACATTGAGTAAAGGGGAACCCCCTCTCTACTACATCTCCATTTTAAATCTTATAGTTCCTAGGTGGTACATGATGCGTACGGTCTCCCTACCACACTAAGTGTAATAGGGAACCGCTCACTGAATCACCTTCTCATAGATACTCCAATACCAGTTCCGCAGCTGCTATCCAGTGTGGTTACACTATCCCGGCGAACCTGACAGCACGGAGGAAGGAATTATATTTTAGGAGGGCAGCATACAGGGTGAAGTCTTGCAGAAGCCCAGTTTTTCACCACAGTCGTTCAATAGGCTATGTCTTTTTAGATGTATGGTTTCCTTTGTTTGTCATGGTTGTAGTGGTCGTGGTCTAAGTCTGCGTGTAATGAGGGGAGCCAAAGTGTCTGGAGAGGATGAAAGTGAGCTGTTGTAGACAGAAATAGCCAGGTCAGTGCAGGACATGGGTGAAATTTTGTCATAGAGGTAGTCAGTAGCAGAGTAGAGAAGAGAAGGGTCGAGGTGGCGAAGGTTTGACAGTGTGCCGCGTAGGTGGATTCAGGGTTGGGGATAGGGTGAGGGTGAAACTGACAAGGTTGTCGTCTGAGGAAAGGGGTGTTGGAGAGGTTGCAAGGAGTGCATAGGTGAGAGAAAACAAGATCTAGTATGTTACCATCAGAGTGAGTAGGACTGTCTGACCACTGTGTTAGATCAAAAGAAGAGGTTAGGTTAAGAAATTGAGTGGAAGCCGGGGTGTTGATGTTAGTAGCAATGTTAAAGTCACCTAGAATGATAATGGGTATTTCTGAGGAGAGAAAGTAGGGTAGCCAGGCAGAGAAGTCATCCAGAAAGCGGGATATCGGTCCAGGTGGCCGGTAGATAACGGCACTCCTCAGCGAAATTGGAGAGAATAGGCGAATACAGTGGGTTTCAAAAGAGGAGAGGGATAGAGAGGGAGGTGAAGGCAGAACTTGAAAAGTGTATTGAGGGGATAGAAGGATTCCCACTCTACCTCCTTTCCATCCATTGGGTCTGGGTGAGTGCGTCCAATGTAGGTCACCATGGGAGAGGGTAGCAGTGGAGGCAGAGTCGGATTTCTGAAGCCAGGTTTCAGTAACAGCTAGCATGTTAAAGAAATTGGAGATAAGAAGATTATGGACAGTAGTGAGTTTGTTACAGACAGAGCGGGCATTCCAGAGGGCACATGAGAAGGAAGGACCGGATCTATTAATCACATCATCCAGCAATGTAGATCTAGTGTCAATCATGACAGGCTGCTGTTACAATGACCTGCCACTTGACAATGTTGCCCTGTGTCAGCGATGTCCCACAACCCCACAATCTGCCCCCACAACCACCTTAAAATGACAGATCCCTGGTTGGCTTCTGTTTCTAAACAAATCAGCTGGGAATACTTGGTTATGTCAATGACCAAATATGGTCATGCTTTCTGGTAATAATTTTAAGTAGGGTTGCACAGATACCAAGTACAGTACTCGGTACAAGTACGAGTACATGTACCGATACTTTTGGGCTCCAAGACTAGACTAGAGAAAAATTAAAAAATTAGGAGGCAGCTGTCATTTTTAAGGAGCACACGGAGCTCCTGGGATTTGTACATCTCTGTTTTAATGTACGATTTTGTTTTTATAAATATAAATAAAGGGATGCACAGATACCAGTTTTGCGAGTACGAGTACTGGTACTTGCCGAGTACTTACAAGTACGAGTACTGATACATTTTTGTTTATTGTCATGTGACAGTTTTTCTAAAACAATATCGACTAATGATTTCAGGACAGTGGTGGAGTGCCAGAGCCAGGTCCCAGCTGCAACCCTGATAGTTCTCATGAAAATGCCAAGTATCTGCACTGGTACTCGAAAAGTATCTGTGCATCCCTAATTTTAAGGGCTACCCAATGCTGTTTTTTGAAAAGGCAAAAATGGTGTGGGGTCTGTGGCGTAGCGTGGGAGGGGGGGCAGGGGGACACTTGCCCACGAGCGGTGGTCTGAAGGGGGTACCGGCATGGCCAGATTTGCCACAAGGTTAACCAAGGCAGGGAGCAGAGGGGAGGCAGGGTTTCCTATGATCGACGCCCGGGACATGAAGTTCCGGGCGCTGGGCGGGTAGTTGTTTTCTACATTTAGGCCTGCTTAGGGCAAGCAGGGCTGAATGTACAGCATTGGAGCCGCTCGTTCGTTTACAAGTGAGGCTGCATATAAGTGATCTTGATCACTTGTATGCAGCCTGCTCGTCCGTCCTCCGCCAGCCCCCCTTCCCACTGGAAATCAGGTGAGCTCTGTACACCATAGCTAGGATTGAAGGTCAGGTGAGCTCTGTACCCCATAGCTGGGGTTGAAGGTCAGGTCAGTGGCAGATCCAGGGGGGAAGGGTGGCAAAGGGACAATTTTTGCAGGGGAATGTGTGTACGTTTTCATGAATACCTCTGAGCAGCCCATCAATTAGGACCAGGTGGGGGCCGTGTGTTACCAGTGTGCCCAGGAACTGGCCCAGAGCTCCCTGGCACTGTGGACCCAGCACCACTCCTCTATAGAGTATGGTGTTCTGCATTGCTGTTTAATGTATTGCTGAGATATGTAGTCCTCTATAGATGATAGTTTTCTGCATAGCTGTATAATGTATTGCTAAGATTTGTAGTCCTCTATAGATAATGGTATTCTGCATTAGTGTATAATGTATTGCTGAGATTTGTAGTTCTTTATAACTGGTGGTATTATTCTGCATTGCTGCAAAATGTATTGCTTAGATTTGTAGTCCTCTATAGCTGGTGGTATTCTGCATTGCTGTTTAATGTATTGCTGAGATTTGTAGTCCTCTATACAGGGGCAGAACTACCAGAGTCACAGCGGTTGCAGCTGTGATAGGGCCCTAGCATTTCGCCACTTGGGGGTCCTGTTAACCACAGACAGTGCAGGTTACTGGACCACCTTCCTTTAGTCTGTGGTCCTCCATCCTTCAGACTTTGATTTGTGGGGGGCGCTAATGAAATACTTGCCCTCGGGCACCTCGTGACCTTGCTACACCTCTGTGTGGGGTTCCCCTTAATTGTGATACAGGCTCTTATTAAGGCAATAATTCTGGCTGTTCAGTAAAGAGAGAGTAGCAAGCATACTGCTGTCCCCCTCTCCTGAACCATACCATGCTACATACCTTCAACTTGAGAGGGAACCTTGTGAGGGCAGATGTGGATGTTTTGGTTAGGGGGACTTATCAGAATTATTGGTAGTGCTACTGCCCCTAAATGACAGCTCCTTTATCTGTTTATAAAAAGCAGCCAGGGATTCACATCAGCAAACTAGCTAAATTTGGCCAGTTTGTTCATCAGTTCATCCCTTACACAGCATATATTTGGGGCAAGGGTAAGAACTGTGTTCCATTTTTTTTTAGACAGCTTACTGTCTTGATGGACAACATGTGGCTCTAAGATTTTTATTTTCTCCCTTTGTCAGAGTGTTTTAGTGCTCCAACAAAACCCTGCCTTCTCCATGCTAATCTTGGAACCAGTATGATATATTTTCTATTAAGACACTTAAATAGGCTGTCTATTAGTCCAAATAGCCTTGAGTTGTATAATACTTTTTATGAATCATATATCAGAAGCTTTGGAGTGCCATCTGACTCTACAGTGACTCTTTGCAGTGCTTTAGTGGTAAGAAGGGAGGGTCCCTTTACTTATACCCACATATCATATAAGAAATGTACTTTGGGTTAGACAATGGCTAGCGTTAAAAAAATAAAAAAATAAACATAACTGTATGGATGGAGGAATCTCCCACTGGGCCAAGCTTCAGTATCTTGCTAGTTGCACTGCTGGCTGTCAAAATACCTGAACAATGCCTTCATCCAATTAGATTGTTCCGGTATTTTGAGAGCCAGCGGGGCTGACTAGCAAGGTGCTGAAGCTTGGCCCAGTGGGAGATTCCTCCATCTACACAGTTTAGCATAGATGGAGGAATCTGTTGCACTTTTTCCACCTGACACTAGAAAATCTGCAGACAATCTATAGGCGTATGGCCAGCTTTACTAACATCTAACAGCCTGGTTTATAAGCCAGTAAGGAAGGAAGCGTGTGCTTGGCATGTGGCACTAATGAGGCTGAGATAACCCAAGCCCTCTGTTTGGTTTGAATATATTGATTCAGTTTTATATGGTTTTGAAAAGTATTGAGCTAAAAAGGTTTATTATATTTAACTGGTAGATGTTGCCTAGCTCAAGTTCTTCTGTTTGGGTGTGTATTTAGTTTGGCAGTATTCCAGTGTAACAAATTGCTGCTAGGTGCGGTGTTATTGGCTACATAATCATGTCGCTTTGTCACTATTTATCTATAGAGAATGGGTGCTAACGGAGTCACAAAGACCAATATACTGTATATAACAATTAAATCAACTTTGCAATATTAATACATAAGAAAATGTGTTAATGTATGTGACACATTAAAAGAGAACTATGGGGTAAGTGTTTTTTCCCATAGTTCTCTTAAGGGTCATGGGAGGACATATACTAGCGCCCTCCCGTGACCCAAAGCTCAGTATATCACAAGCGACAGCTCGCGGTATACTGAGACCGCTGCAGCCAGGACGGATCCCAATAATACTGTTGAGATCCACCCAGCTGCGTAAGTGACAGCTGGCTCTGCCTATCTAGAGGGAGAACCAGCTGTGCCCGCCCCCTCCCTGTCCGTTCCTCCAGTCAGTAGGGGGAGAATCCCTGCAGGGAGCCGTGACTAACACTCACTGCTCTCTGCAGGGAGATGATCGAGAAGTGATCGAGCGACGGTATGTGTTCGATCACTTAGCGATCTATTGAGCCGACGTGTGACAGTTTAATTGTCACACGTCGGCTGGAACGATGAGGGTGAGTGATTTTCACTCACCTCATAGTTCTCCTTTAATGTGTGTTGTGGCAAGACAGACCATTCATCTGGATGCAATTGTTAAAAAAAACACACCAAGGCAAAATACAGTATATACTGCAGCAATGTATGAATTTTACCATGCCTTACTGCAATGTGACTGAATCTGAACATAATCTAGGGCAGGGGTCAGCAACCTTAAGCACTTAAAGGGCCATTCGGACCCGTTTCCCACGGAAAAGAAAACACCGGGAGCCACAAAACCCTTTTGACATATAAAATGAAGATAACACTGCATATATAGTTTTTTACCTTTATGCTCTGTATAGCATATATATAGGTAGAAATGGGCTTAGTAACGTACTAGACTCTGGGCTTAGTAACGTACTGGGCTTACCTGAGCAGAGCACACCATAGATCCTGCACAGCCCATCTGAGACTCTCTATTGTGGGCTCTGCAGAGCCTCAGACCGGCTGGTCGCCGGGGGCCCTTTCCCTGTACCTCCTCCCAACACCCCTTACCTGAGAGTGGTTACCCATCTGAGACTCTCTATTGTGGGCTCTGCAGAGCCTCAGACCGGCTGGTCGCCGGGGTCCCTTTCCCTGTACCTCCTCCCAACACCTCTTACCTGCTGCTGCTGCTGGGGCCCAGCCTCCTCCACCCCCTCCCCTATCACCTCTGCCATGCTGCCCCTGGTGCAGCTGATACTCATGTAAGAGGCCCCCCAGGCTGCCCAGACCCCTCACATGGGTACCGGCCGTACCCCCTGATGGCGGAGTTCTATCAAAGTTTGTGACTACGGTACAATGTGTGACCGGTGACGTGGTCACACATTTCAATGTAATCCCGCCCAGTTTTTTGGTGGTGGAATGTGTGACCGTCAATAGGTCAAGCATTTCAATGCTTTCTCAGCTGTTCCAGGGCAGATCGGCATCACAAATCGTATGTGCAGGAGAACTGATCTGCCTTGGAACAGCTGTTCGGTTCTGAAATGTGCAGGTTGGTGTTTAGTTGCATTTCAGGACCGAACAGCTGTTTCAGGACCGAACACCTGGACAGGGTGCCGCCGCAGAGGGATGAAAGAGCCACATGCGGCTCCGGAGCCTGATCTAGGGGATAACTCTGCTTACCATGCTTCATCTATAACAAAATATAATTTCAGGTGGACTGGCCCTTTAAATGGTGACTTTAAAAACATGTTTATTGTAACCTGATTAATTAAAATATTTTTCTCTTTTTTCATGCCAAGTTTAGTAATAAAGAGAGGTATATTTAAAGGGGACATTATGTGTAGATATAAATAAATAAACATGAAAGGTAACCCAAGTCTGTCATACCATTCAGAGTGAAAGGATATCACCTTGCCCTTTCAAGGGGTATACATTTTTAAACACTTTCCTAAGATCAAACCATCGTATTTCGTAAACCATCGTATCATCAAGCCCACTTGAGTAAACAACCATTTTTTATTTGAACGCTAGCTTCATGGAATCAGGTAAACATTTATGAGCAAGTAAAACAATGTTTCTTTTCTGTTAAAAATTATGATACATTTCTGTTCACATTTTGCTGAGATAATACTGCTACCCTCATTGGCTGAGGCAGTCCTTGTTCATGTAAAATGTGCTGCGTTATGGCCGATATGCGAGTGCTATTGTACAACCTATTACTGGCACAACTCTTTTGCCATTAATTGTAGCAAATGAAACACATGTAAATGAGTGCCATAGAACATTGTTTGTTGTGCTGTGCTGTGTTGTGTTATCAGACATTTTGTGTATTTTGATGAGAAAACTGCATGACATAAATTCCTAAATGTATATTTAACATTCCTGTTTCAGTTGGTAAATCTTTCTGTGTGTACCTATGATTTGTTACAATCTGTTTTTACTCTACTAAGCCAATAGCCTAATCATTTATAGTACATCTCTGTTTTTTTTGCAGTGTTATCAAATTAACCCTTTATTTGTCAATCCATATATATTTTGTTTGCATGTCTCTTACCAAATTGTGAGTCATAATATTTTGATACTAGTTCTAATCTTTAAAATATATTACTACTAATTAAAGTGCAATTCTAGCCAAAATGTAGCATGATATTAAAGTAAAAATGTTTTTTAAGCTATTTCAAATGCTGATTCAATAACTTACAGTGGATGCTGATTCTTGATGTTTGCAAGTTTAAGTTTCTTGCAGAATTTAGGTGGTCCCCTAAACACTGGTCCTGATATCCTGTTTTAGAGCAGCTCCTTTCCCTTGCAGGGTCCTATGGAGCCTCCCTTGTGTGTGCTAGTAAGCTGCATGTCTCCACAAACACACAGACACAGCAGGACGAGCTACTGCCTCTTCCCCTCTCCTCCTTCCTCCCTTCTCCAAGCTAATAAATGGACATCTACTAGAGACTGTGCTGCCCTTGTGATCTTGTACTGGAAAATAAGTTCAGGGAACCAGAGATGAGAGAGTATGAGCCAGCTGCTCATAAACATGTTGACTGTAAGTGCTTGGACAGCAATGTGCATTTGTTCATCAAGGTATTTTTCCTTGTGGAAGAGCAGCTATTATGCAACCCTTGACATCAGTACATCCTTTATGTCTATGCTCTAAGGGCCCGCTCATACCATAGTAAATTAAATGTACAATACCCACCGTATATTTAACCCAATACACACGTTATCGCTCAGCACACCTTTTGTGCAAAACGGTGTGCTAGCTGTGTTGAGCTGCCATTCATTTAAAGGCTCCCCAATGCACCTTCCAGTGGCCATGTGTTGCAGCACATCGTAATGCACATTACTGCAATACTATGCGTTGCATTATGGTGCAGTGAAAAAAGTAGTGCACACATTATTTTTTGACCAAATTCAACTCTTCTCCTACCAAGAAAAAAAAAGTGTGAAAAATGTAAATAATAATGAATAAATGATAACATATATTATTTAAAAAAAAGTGTTCCCCTCCATCATCCCCTCCAAAAAACGACTGAATGACATGCACTCATGTTTGGGCATATCAAGGAACAGTTCTTGACCTATCTTTTTTAGCTCAGTGAACTTGTGCATACATTACAAATACAAACAGTTCTTCAAAACATTTTCCATGATGTGAATTATTGTTTGAAATGAGCTGATTTACTGATGAATTATGAAAACATTGCTCCTTTAAGAAATCACTCACTTCATAAGAGATCCCTCCAATCTCTCCTCCTTTACAGACCAGTTTTTAGTTGGACAACAGCCACATCCTGCCTTCTCACCCTTTGCACTGAGAGCCCTCTGGAAAAATAGTTGCACAATGCGTAACTTCAGTGTGACTCACTGGATGAGAGTTATTCACATCCTGATGTTGTAACTGTAACGTTTTTAACCAACCACACTTTGTTAGCTGCTATTTACTTTATGAAGCTACGCATCTTCTGTGTTTGTCTGCATTGAAAAAATAAAGATTTCTTTCATTGTAAGTGTTCTTTTTAAACAGGTTTTTCTATCCAGAAAAAACTTAGCCAAGGCATGTCTGAGCAACATTCTTCGACACACCCAAACCTCATATAAAGGACTCAATAATGCAACAACTGCTTCCACCTAGTGGTACAAAATGACATCTGCAGCATGCTGCTTTTTGCACAGCACCCATTTCAGGGGCTTGATAAAAGTTCTGCCTGCAAAACACACTATTTAGTATTTAATACATAAAGTGAATAGCTATTCACATGTGTTTGGCTTCTGAGTTTTGGCTACAGTTTTTGGCAAAAAATGTCAACTTGCACAGACTTTTAGTTCTTTTAGTAACAGAAAAAGAACCTGCCTTATCTGTGCCAAGGGGCGATCTGATTACAGGAGAGCGACTGTGGGCGCTGTCACCCTCTCATTGCTTTGTATAAGGCAGCTGTTTGCATAAGCACCTCTGAGTCTTACCGAATTCATAGTGTGCCCCTAATCACAAGTGTGAATGGGGCCTGACACTAAAATAACTTTAAGTGTGTTCCACAAAAGCAAAATAGTTCATAACTATACAGCACATATTTGCTTACCGATATTTCAGTTTTATTAGTCTCCACCAGTACAATATATTGATTTAAAAGTTTCCATGGAGATATGGCTAAAAACTAACCGACAATATGAAACATGGTGTGCTGTAATAAATGATATACAGAAATGTTATAATGCAGTGCAAAGTATAAATGTAGTTTGTTAAGTGAATTGAATTGACATACATGCATAACTAGCCTGTACACACACTATATTAAAACATTCAGATGTATATGTGCCCACCTCAATATAGAACATGCCTGTAATAATGTCCATTAAAGTGTATTATATGACCCATTATACGCTTACCTAATGCATTCCTGTCAACACATAACAGGCACCTCTAAGTGCCAGTGTAGCTGAGTGCCCCTCTATCCAGATCAGGTGCAGGTCCCTTTAACTCAACTCCCCACAATCCTCTGGGCTACCTGCATCCCCTGAGCTCCTGGACACGGCCAGGGGATATAAATGCCAGCTCCTCCCAGCTTCCTATGCTCAGAGAGACCCTGCCTGATGGGACAGCAGTGACTGGGGCAAGTGAGCTGCCCCCAGGTGCTGGGTCCTCCCCCGTTAAGTCTGGTGTGCGGGCCACCAGCAGTGAGCACAAGAACACACAGCATCTGTCCAAGCCCCAGTCACTGGAGAGGACTCTGTTACAGTCCATTTGGAGAAGCTGTCCATGCAGTGGGGTGGCGATATCTACAGCCACCAGAACCTCCTGACTGTAGCCAGCAGCAGCAGTGCGAGTGTGAAGCCTGTGCCAGCTGGAGATCCACTCAGCTAACAGAATTGTTGAATGAGCGATTCCTTATACTGGACACATGGGATTCTGTATCCCTTTTCTCTCAGTAAACTGAACTTAGAATACCCTGCTGCCATCTAGTGGCCATTAGTAGAACTGCTGTAAAATAGTTTTCATATGTTCTATCCCTGTTTTCCTTACTGTTCATATTAATGTTTTGTACTGTAAACCCCTGTTCATATGATTCTCTGTGCAACTTATGTTGATTTTTATTGTTAAGTAAAGTAGAAATTGCACATCACCACTGGTCTGATCATTTGGCTGATACCATTAAACAACACTTACACGTTATTGTAAGTACCCTATGTATCCAAAATGCCTAATTGCTCTTGTATGCACTTACTTCCTGGGTCAATGGGCATGAGCCTAGTTCATCCTCCTTTTCTTCTCCTAAGCCTCACTACTGGCTCATTACTTTGATGAGGGTTTTTGCCTACACAGACGAAGGTACATTTTTTGGCTCCCCCCGGTGCCCTCAGATGGTTGCCTTTGCACCGCACTTGTAGTCCATACACTCTGCCTCCCATCCATATTACTACATGCCTGTACCTCGTACAGGCATGGACGGGAGTAGGGATGCAGCGATACCATTTTTTTCCAGACCGAGTACAAGTACCGATACAGCAGCAGGGGCAGACGTGGAGGATCGCAGCAGGGGCGGAGGATTGCACCAGGGGCAAAGGATCGCAGCAGGGGCAGTTGTGGAGGATCTCAGGAGGGGCAGATGTAGCAAATCACAGCAGGAGCAGATGTGCATGATTGCAGCAGGGTAAATGTGGCAGATCAGTGCAGAGCATAGAGCAGAATTCAGTGCTTCTTCACACCAGCTCCAGTGCATTCCAGCATGTTTAGCTGTTGGAACGCACTGGATGGCATCCTAGCTGGCCATCTGTGTTCTGGGGTTGGAGAGAGTGTGGCGGTGCATTCAAGTCAATGGCACCAAAGCCACACTCCTCCACCTGCAGTGCAAACACCTGCTCCAGAACGCATGGCACACCAATGCCTGTGTTCCGGTCCAGTCATTTGCAAAAAATAGTGCATGCAGCATTTTTTGCGATCGCACTGGACCTGAACACAGGCATTGATGTGCCACATCTTCTGGTGCGGGCAATCGCACTGTGGGCCGAGGGGGGTGGCTGTAGAGCCATTGACTTGAATGCTCCCCTCCCGCCCCAGAACGCAGGGAGCTGGCTAGGATGCAATCCAGTGCATTTCAGCAGCTAATCATGCTAAAACACACTGGAACTGGTGTGAACAAGCCTGCACACACACATCCATACACACACATACATACATACATACACACACACACTCTCCCTCCCCTCCTCCTTCCCCCGTACCTGCAGCTCAGAGCAGAAGAAAGATCAGAGACATGATAAACAATCACACAGCGGGCCCGGGAGAAATTACAGAGATGCTGCAGAGGCGGGATATGACAGGGCTCACAGACAGATAACACACAGTGCGGACTGGAAGTCCACAGAAGCGCCCACAGAACAGGGGGTGGGGGTGGTCCTGACACTACAGGACAGAGCCATAATAGTGCTTTAGCTATCTGAGGTTGTTAGTCTGCTGTTTGGGTGATACCATTTTTCTGCCCCCCCACTGGCACCCTCAGGCAGCCACTTGAGCTGCTTGTACACTAGCACCGGCCCCGTTGGCCAACTTTAATGGTCAACCAATGTTAAGACTTAGTAGGGTTATGGCCGAGCTATTGACTCATCATGCACGGAGGTTGTCCTGGACGTTATTTTAGGGCCTGTTTTGACAGGATTTTGTTTGCGTCAAGCGGGTTTTGCATTTGCTAAATACATTTACTGAAATTTGATCTTTTTTCAGAGCTACACATATACAATATCTGATCCAGCTTTTCTATAAATGTTTGAATGTTAATTCCAAAACATTGTATGGAAACCATGATGCCCATAAGCAAGTTATTAAATGTATGTAACAGAAAATATTTTTTTTATTATTATTATTATTATTTTCCTTGGCTTTTCAATCAAAAATCGTTTAGTCTTCTCAAACTTTTATATCTTCTAGCGTTTTCATTCCTGATGGACAGCATTCACTTATAGTGATCCACTATGGCTTCTAGCTTTTGAAATTTGCTTTGCGGTGCCAAGAGTGTCTGTAGCATAACATGTACCCTTGCTGTTCATATTGCTTTATAGATATAATTACTAATTACACTCTTTACCCATTACAGAACCCTGGGGCAAAGCTGCAATACCGTCCACTTCACAAACATGCAGGAACTCATACAGAAGTGATAATGAACCCACTGACCCATCAGTGTTGTTCCATTCTGACTTACCTGGCAGTGTAACCGATTTGTTTGATGAATTACAAGCTCATCCATCCTTCATAGTTAAAAGCATTGCCATAGACAATGATTCAATACAAAGTAAGTGGTCGATTTTATTCATTTAAAATGTGTTTTGCTGTTTATTCCTACAGGCCTAACTTTGTGGAATAACGCATATGCCAGGGTCTAGGGTAGAAAAATTTTATCCAGGCACAATATGTGATAATATCGCAGAGGGCCCATTTTAGCATTAGTGATGGGTAAATCTGTCCAGATTCGACAAGGGCTAATCAATCATCGATGAGCCAACCTGAGGAGAGTCCCATTGAAGACTATGGGGTCTATTCACGAAGCTGCCGAGGGATCTGGCCGTAGCTTCGGCCGATCCTTCGGCTAGCTTCGGCCCCAGGACCCCTTCGGTTCAGTAGAACCGAGGGGGTGCTGTACGGGCTATTCACAATAGCCCGTACAGCTCCCGATCATGGCCGAGCGGCTCAGTTGAGCCGATCGCATATGCATAATATCGCCAAGGGCCCAGTTTAGCATTAGTGATGGGTAAATCTGTCCAGATTCGACAATGACAATGATTCAATACAAAGTAAGTGGCAGATTATTATTTTTTCAATTAAAAAATAATAATTAATTATTATTTTTTAATTAAAAAAAGGAGCTTTATTGAACAAAACAATTCACAAAACAACTGTAATGGTATCCCAGTCTTAGTCTGTAGGTTCAATATTGAGTTGGCCTATCCTTTGCAGCTATAACAGCTTCAACTCTTCTGGGAAGGCTTCCACAAGGTTTAGGAGTGTGTCTATGGGAATGTTTGACCATTCTTCCAGAAGCGCATTTGTGAGGTCAGGTACTGATGTTGGACGAGAAGGCCTGGCTCTCAGCTTCCGCTCTAATTCATCCCAAAGGTGTTCTATCGGGTTGAGGTCAGGACTCTGTGCAGGCCAGCCAAGTTCCCCCACCCCAAACTTGCTCATCCATGTCTTTATGGACCTTGCTTTGTGCACTGGTGTGCAGTCATGTTAGAACAGGAAAGGGCCATCCCCAAACTGTTCCCACAAAGTTGGGAGCATGAAATTGTCCAAAATGTCTTGGTATACCTTAAGAGTTCCCTTAAGAGTACCTGAAAAACAACCCCACACCAAAATCCCCCCTCCACCAAACTTTACACTTGGCACAATGCAGTCAGGCAAGTACCGTTCTCCTAGCAACCACCAAACCCAGACATGTCCATCGGATTGCCAGACAGAGAAGCGTGATTCGTCACTCCAGAGAACACGTCTCCACTTCTCTAGAGTCCAGTGGCGGCGTGCTTTACACCACTGCATCTGACGCTTTGCATTGCACTTGGAGATGTAAGGCTTGGATGCAGCTGCTCGGCCATGGAAACCCATTCCATGAAGCTCTCTATGCACTGTTGTGCCAATCTGAAGGCCACACGAAGTTTAGAGATCTGTAGCTATTGACTCTGCAGACAGTTCGGACTTCTGCGCACTGTGCGCTTCAGCATGCGCTGACCCTGCTCTGTCATTTTACATGGCCTAACACTTCGTGGCTGAGTTGCTGTTATTCCTAGTTGCTTCCACTTTTTTATAATACCGCTAACAGTGGACCGTGGAATATTTAGTTGCAAGGAAATTTCACAGATGGACTTATTGCACAGGTGGCAACTAGGGATGTCCCGATACTGATACTGGTACCGGTATCGGGACCGATACTGGGCATTTCCAGGAGTACTTGTACTCTTGGGAATGTCCCGATACTAAAGGCCGATACCGGCCCTTTACATTTTTTTAATAGATGGGCTGCCGAGGTACCACACTTGTGTGGACCTCAGCAGCCTGCTGGGGACCTGGCGGTCGCTGCCCTTGGCAGTGCCTGTCCGGTCACATATCTCCTTCTCCTCCTCCTTCCCGGCGCAGGCACAGCCAAGGACAGCCCCACACTGACTGAACAAACAGCCCCTGAGACGGCAGGAGACCAGTGGCTGGTGAGACGCAAACGCAGCCCTGTTGACATCTCTACGCAGCCTGGTGAGACACAAATGCAGCCCTGGTGACATCTGTATGCAGCCTGGTGAGACGCAAACGCAGCCCTGGTGATATCTGCACGCAGCCTGGTGAGATGCAAACGTAGCCATGGTGACATCTGTACGCAGCCTGGTGAGACGCAAACGCAGCCCTGGTGACATCTGTATGCAGCCTAGTGAGATGCAAACGCAGCCCTGGTGAGATCTGTACGCAGTCTGGTGAGACACAAATGCTGCCTTGCTGACATCTGTACGCAGCCTTGTGAGAAACTGTCCAAAAATCATTAGGGGAAGTAGTTGTACTTGGCCTTAAAAAAATGGTATCAAGACATCCCTAGTGGCAACCTATCATGGTACCATGCTTGAATTCACTGAGCTCCTGTGAGCGACCCGTTCTTTCACAAATGTTGTAGAAGCAGCCTGCATGCCTAGGTGCTTGATTTTATACACCAGTGGCCATTGGATTCGAACACCTGAATCCAATGATTTGGAGGTGTGTCCCAATACTTTTAGCAATATAGTGTATGTGTCATAGGGTTTTAGAAAGCCGGGACCCCACACTTTGTCATACGGAGATAGACAGCCTCTGTGTGCAAAGATCAGGGCCAGGCCCAAATTTACTAGAGAGAAAGAGCACAAAAGAAATGAAAAGACCAAAATACCACCCCTAAACAAAAGTCTACGTTTTTTTTTAAAAGGAAGACTTTGAAAAAAAAATGCATTTAAACCTAAAAAAAAAGGCCATTTCAACATAAAAGATAAACTACTATATACCCCCAAAATAATTGAAAACCCCAAAATACAATCAAATGAAACAAAAGCCATTTTTTAAAGGAAACTTGATAACTGTGGAGGTGACAGTAGCTAAAAGTGACCGCTAAGCATAAGTCAACCACAAAATACAATAAAAGACAAAAATTAGAATAATAGAAAGCCACAATAGCCCATTAAGGCACCTCCGAGGGCTACCTCCAGGTGACCCTGCTCTCTGTTTGTGCATTGTCCCATACTTGGGAAACTCAGGTAGTGTAGAGTTAGGGACCATACTTATTAGAGGTGTCTTGACATGGCAGTGAGACTTCCCCATATATCTGCAGATGCATGCAGTTAATACCTCTGTTTTTAAACTGAGTAGTTAAGCATATTAGCTTGCTGGCTAGCTGGAAAGTGTGATGCAGACCTTTTCTGTATTGTTTTGTATACTGCCCTGCTGATGTGCACCTTTTCTCTTTTTACTAGTTTTAAGCAGATCTGAGCGGCTGCTATATTTGTTTTTTGGCACAAAGGGAAGTCTTTATGCAACTTTCTAAGCAACCTGACCACAGCTCAAAGGCCAAAATCTGCATGACTGGTAACCATTTATTATGGCCACATTAGATCCCTCTTTTTAAGATCTGCAGGTGACTTGAGTTTGGCTCACACTCATGTTCTACCTAAACCTGAAGCTCATCACTAGTCTGAGTAAGGGCCCATTCACACCACATCCAGATCATCTCTAGACCAGATTGTTTCCAGATCCAAAATGCATCCTAATGTATCCCTATGTTATTTATGGCCTCTGTTCACACCAGTACAGTCCGTTCCAGACCAGACCAGAAAAATACAGCATGTCTCATTTTGTCTGGTCTGGAATGCACTGGAACAGCGGCAGGTTCACACTATTTTCCGGACCAGATCTGGTCCAGAAAATGGTGTGAACCTGCCCTAAGGAGGAAGGAATGTTCAAAAAATCTTTATGCAGTGATGTCAGTAATTTGCATGTTTATGCAGTGGTCTCAGTGATCAAGTTTGGCCAGCAATTTACACCACCATTTGCTTGGTATCTGGTTTATATCTCCTACCTGCTGAATCGATACGTCTCTCACTATAAATGTAAGACAGGTTAACAGAAATGTTTTTATTGGATATCTCTAGTCATTTCTGTACGGTAACAATGTTGCATGCATTTACACATTCTAAATATGTTTGAACAATGAAAATAGACAATTTTATAATTGTAGATCTTTACAAACTTCAGTATTCTCAAAGGAGATCTCTATCTCTCCTGTGCTGGCCTTCCCTGTCTTTTATTGTACATGGGAAGGAACTGTCAGAGATGAATAAATAAACAGAGCTTTGCAACTGTTTTGTTACATACTAACTGCTAATGAATGATGCTGTATGACAGGCTTATAGGTAGATCTTACCCCTAGATCATTCCTAGCAACCTAATGGCATTTCACAATACGCCACAAGCGCCAGCAGCATGTATCAGGAATAAAAGGAGAGAATGTTCAATGAAATACAATTTCGAGGCTGCTCTCGCTGGTTTAAGGAAACCACAAAGCTGAAATAAAAAATACAGAGAGCGCCTCCATCGTGTAAAAACTTTTTAATAAAACAGGATAAAACCAGCTGAAATGGTACTCACAAAAGTAGAGTTTTAGCAGACATGAAAATTCATATGTGACAGACTTGGCCAGCCGAGGTCATGTATCCTTCATCAGAACCAATCAAAACCAATGGTTCTGATGAAGGAGGCGTGACCTCAGAAACGCGTCAACCAGAAAGGACTGATAGCCGGCTGGCCAAGTCTGTCACATATGAATTTTCATGTCTGCTAAAACTCTACTTTTGTGAGTACCATTTCGGCTGTTTTTATCCTGTTTTATTAAAAAGTTTTTACACGATGGAGGCGCTCTCTGTGTTTTGTATTCCAATGGCATTTCACTTAAAGGTAGGTGCTCACATATTTTCCAAAAATAGTTACTCCTAACATATCAGTTTTAAAATGTTCCTTTGTTTTTGAAGATTCCGTTTGCTTTGCAGGTCCAGAGAAACAAGGTGAGTCTTGGTTCAACAAAATTGGAATTTACACGCGCAAATTGGACTTTCTAAACTGTTGGAAAGGCATGAAAGAAGACACAACAGAGCTTGAAAGAGGTGCTGTCACAACTTTTCCATACAATCCATAAATGATTACACTTGATGATTTCCCTGCATATGAAAGCATTTAAAAGAGAATGTGATAGTTCTGCCTTCCACACAGGATGGAGGGCAACTAAAATCCATAAAACCCTAGTGCAATATTTACACATGGGCTCTCTTATTTCTCATTATATCTTATCTTCTCATCCTACCTTTATAACCTTACTAGATGCTCAGGTAGGGAATAAAAAAAAGAGAAGTTTTGAAGATAAGAAAAAAGCTGTTTAACTCAGACAGAATGTGAAAAAAGAACACAGCCAGGTAATAAGGAGTGGTCAAGGTCTTACGTGCAGAAGCAATTTCATTCTCTGGGCTTTGAAAATTATCCCTACAATATGATGCATGTATTATTTCATATTCTCTCCCAAGGGTAATCTACTACTGTGCACTTCATCCTTCCATGTCTACTCCTCCATCCCTATTACTCCCTCTCAAGCTGGCCATACACGTTACAATTATCTGCAGATTTTCTGTGGTCAGATGGAAAAGGTGCAACAGATTCCTCCATCTACACTTAACTGTGTGGATGGAGTAATCTCCACCTGGGCCAATCTGTTACACATTTCCATCTGACCACAGAAAGTCTGCAAATAATTGTGAGGTGTATGGGCACCTTCAGTCTTAAGGTGCCCATACACCTTACGACCATCGCAAGACTTTTGTCTTGCGATGGTCGTATGCTTATTGAAAGCTGGTACGATCTGCCCACCTTGGACGGGCAGATCGTACTTGCGATCATCGAAAGCCCGCCCCGCTGAGGGGCGGGCTTCCGATGACCGCAATGCAGAACGGGCAATGTGCGCATGCGCACACCAGCCCGTTCCACAGCTATCGAGCGAGCAGGCTAGAAACCCGCTGACAATCGTACAATTCTCGGCGGGTTTTTGAGCATGCTGGTTCGACAAAAGACGTGCGACTGTACAGTAGAAACGGTTGCACGTCTTCCATACACTGTGCGATTCTCGTACGATCACGGGATTTCCCGCGATTCTCGTACGAGAATCGTACAGTGTATGGGCACCTTCATACTTACCAGCCCCCAATCCACAAAATATTGCTAAATAGATCCCCCAGCTGCTTGTCAAAATCTTCCCCACCTGGCTGGGACATGTGCTATGCAATCCCATTTAATTGCTTTGAACTTTGAAAGTTCAAATGAATGAATGGTTTCAGAGAGGCGTATGCATGGCTTAATGAGGAATATTTTTGACAATCAGCCAGCAAAATTAGTTGGCAATATCTCACTATAACGAGACTAGTGAGTGACCAGATGAGGTGCTGAAATCCAGAGGTGCTCTAATATAAGTGTTACTGTCCCAAAGGTGCAGTTGCATATTAAATTAGTTATAGTATCAACAACCCAACAACCCCATTATGTTTACTGCACTGGATGTTTTGCCTGCGGATTAGGTCTAAAACAATACAAAATGTTTTTTCCTGCAAGCTAAGTTAGGGCAGAACCTTTCTTTTAGTGCATGTTTTAAAGATAGTGACAGGTGGCCAAAGAAGCAGCTAGGAATGTACCAAAATAGCATCCATACAGATGACAAGATAAGATATTTTTTTCAAAAGGTAACATAAAGCTACATTTACAGTGTTGTAGGATAAATAAATGAACAGTAAAAGAATAGTTAAAATACTTACTTGCACAAAAGAGGATACTCTGATTAACACTGGTAATTGCAGATAGTGATGGGCCGAACACCCCCGTGTTCGGTTCGAATTCAAACTTTAGAACATAGAAAAAGTTTGAATTCGAACTCAAACTCAATGCGAGTCTATGGGGTTAGAACTTTGAAAATAAAATGTACCAATTTTGAAGGTTTATATGCAAGTTATTGGCCATAAAAGGATATGGGGATTCGGGGTACTGCACTGGGGGACATGTATCAATGAAAAAAAAACTTTTAAAAAATGCAGTTTTTATAGGAGCATTGATTTTAACATCACTTAAAGTGAAACAATAAAAATGAAAAATTCCTTGAAATATCGTGTCTGAGGGGGTCCCCTTAAACTGCCTCTAAAGTGGCACATCTGTACAAAGTATAGAACCTGCTGCAGCAAAAATGACATTTAAAAAGAAAAAAAAAGTGTGTGGCTCCCCCCCTCCCCCCAAACAATACTAGACCCTTAAGGCATGGTAGTAATTTTAGGAGGGACCCCATGTAAAAAAGAAAAAAGAAAACAGTGTGTGGGGTTCCCCCTCAAAGTCATACCAGGCCCTTAAGGTATGGTAGGAATTTTAAGGAGGAACGCCACCCCCAAAAATAAACACTGGGAGGTGGCCGTGCACGTACACATCATAAATGTGACATAAAACAACATCTATGTGAGTCCAAGTAAATAAAGCACTTTCTCTTCTAAACAGGCACAGTCGTAGCCTATGTATTTGTGTACTTCATGATATAAGTAGATTTAAAGGAATCAAAGCTGGTGATATGCCTATTTGGCCAGACTTATTAACATGAATGTCTTCAGAAAAACATATTCTGCAAATAGTGCTGACTATGTAATTTCCACTTCTATCTAATGACTGATGTCTTAATGTTTTATTTTGCAGACATTCATAAACTTCAAAATACTTGTTTAAATGAAAGTTGGGGCCCAGTTGACCTGACTGAATGTGAAGAGAATGATGGACAGCCTTACATACCATATGAGCTGGCAAAAATGTACATAGCCAAGGTGTGTATAGAGGAAAGCTATCAGCATAGCTAACTAATAGTGGAAGAATTAAAGCTGAACTCCAGCCAATAAATAACCAGATAAAAATGAGTAGCCCATTAAAAGATAAAAATAAAAAAGGAACTTTTGTTGCAATAGTCACTTTCAATCTGGAGTTTTCCCCCACAGTTCTTCTTTTCCACCACAGCCTAATCCCCTGCATCATTCAATCCACTTCCTCTAAATGCAGACTGCCCCTGACCCCCCACTGCCTGTGACTGGATGGTGAAAGTGGAAGCAGTACAGTGATAAACTTTTATTTCTGTCACTCTGCTCTTTCCTCCTATGTGTATGCCCTTGTCAGCACATGAACTAATTGGCTCATTTGTGCTGCTTCTGCTTCTTATCCTCCAGCCCTGCTTAACAGGGACTCCAAGTGGATGATACCAGGTCAAGTTCAGGTACTTATATTGCTTGCAGTGAAAATACATTAATGATGCATTAATGATTACTGAACTACATTCGTTTGTGTCTTTTTATCTGCCTGGAGTTCATCTTTAAAGCGGAACAAAACTCCCCTCCTCTTGTTCCCTTGCTCCCTTGCTGGTGTTCTTCAAGGTTCGGGATCTATCACTTTAATTAACAGGGCAGTAATGCGCAAAAATTACAATTGCACCATAAATGTTACATATCACTGCGAATGTCAGAGTGAGAGCAATAGTTATAAGGCCATCACTCACTGTAAACTAATTAATGAGCGGCAAAACTTACGGTACGCACAATGGCCCATAGTTAACGCTTTGACGTCTTTACCGCTTATCAATTTGAGATGTGAACACTGTCTCAGACATTGATTTAGAAATAAACGATTCAGCAAGAATTTGAACTAAGGCAAATAGTTAAGGGTTAAAAAATAACTCTATTTTTTGGTTGCCTTTTAATGTTCTCTTTATTCTTTTAACTAGCAACTATTTTTTTAGACTGGCTTTGTCAACCAAAGTCACTGGCTTCTGTCTCTTCCCTCATCGAATTTTACCCTGTGAGGATGTTGCTGTGAAAGTTACCTGGAAGTCAATAACTATTGAAGATCGGTACAAATAGTGCTACAAAAGAAAAATATATTTACCTTTAGGCCGGGTTCACACCTGGGCGTTTTACAGCGCTGATCGACGCGCTGTAAAACGCTCAAACAGTGAAATCCCATACTTCCCTATGGGCATGGTTCCCACCTGGGCGTATTTCAGCCCGTGGAAACGCGCTGAAAAACTGTAAGGCTCGCCCCTAGCAAGGGTTACATACCCCAGTGGATTGCAACTGCGGATAAGCTGCAGGTATAGGAACAGGTATCAGATAGCAACTGCTCCTCGAATGCCCAGTTTTAGAGTAAGGCGAAGAGGAGGTTGCAACACATCACACCCCGTATACGGAAGGCAAAATTATATACTAGGTTTAGTAAAGAGAAACGTTACTACCTCAGAATCCCCCAAGAGGGCCGCAACAGCTGAGTTTAGCATTGGCAATCAAATGAGGCAACTGATTATGCATGTGACTACTGACAATGGAATTAGACAGTTAGTATTATAGCATGAGCATCTAGGTTTTGTCACACACTTCAATGGGAAGTAGCACATAGGAGTAAGTAGTAGTTTGCAGATGATAGCAGTAATTGATAGTCACAGGTTTACTTTAGACCACAGGTGATACAGGAGTGCTGGGACTATCTAGATGCATAGCCCAGGGTACTTGCGGTTTGTGGTCTGTATAGGCATCCAGGTGAAGTCTATGGGTCCGCTTCGTGAGAGGCGAGTGGGGCGCTGAGGTGATCAGCGTCCTACCACACTCAACAGAAAGACGCCGATCAACTACCGAACCGCGGCTTTAAGCCGAGTGCTGTGTCTGGAGGGGGTGGAGTCCAGTGGCGCGCCTGCCGTGGACGCCTCTGGAGGGAGAGACGGAGCAGGCCCGCGATGCGCCTGCGCAAGGCGGTGACGGACAGCGCCGCCAGACGTCACCACCGCACCCACCAGGGTTCGCCCGTTACAAAAACGGCCTATGCCCAAACAAGTACAGGAGCTTCTTTGGGGCGTTTTTCCGCACGTTTCCATTGGTATTCCTGAGTGTGGCCAGATTCGGGAATACAGCGTAGGACTTACCTTGTCCGCGATCCCCGCTGTGTCCTCCGGCGGCTGCACGGACACCTGCATGGATGTGCACGGACGGACACCCGCATGGATGTGCAGTTTGGGTGAGCATGCAGCGGCGTACGACCGCGTACTCCCATAGTGAACAGGCTGCTGCGTACAATCACAAGCAGAACCTGTCTTTCCAGGGAACGGCCCAAAATGGCCGCTTACGCCGCACGGATCTGTACGGGCCGGCTCTAAGCAGTGTGAATGAGGCCATAGAGAAGAACAGGCTTCTGCGTACAATCACACGCAACACCTGTCCTTCCCAGAGCAGCCCGATACGGCTGTGCACGCCTCACTGATCTGTACGGGCCGGCTCTTAGCAGTGTGAATGAGGCCTAAAGCTCAATTTGCTAGAATTGTCATTCAATAGTATTCGCTATTGTGCCTTGCTCAACCTACACAACAATAAACCTTTCTAATTTTTAATGTTTTATTGTTCATGCACTGTATTTTATTTCATTTCAGGTAGTAAAAGATATGCAAAGAATGAAATTAAAACACATGCAGATCATTAGTGAAATTGATGAAAATGCAAAAAGGAATCGGGTAATGTAAAAATATTGTCAATTTATTATAACACAAACAAGTATCACACATATACTGTATATATTGAATATACAACATATACAGGGAGGGCGTATTTTGAGAATTTTATTTTGTGGGATATATGGGAGGTGCCACAGAGATTGAAATAGTCTCAAATAGATTCTTGTATACATGTCTGAGTTATCCACATTATTTGTCTAATACAATGGTGGTCACTACGGAGGGGCCTCAATTGCAGCCCCTGTCACTGCCACATAATATAAAATAAATGTAATGCTGCAGAAAGTTGACTGTAATCAGCAGATGGTCAGAAACTACAAACATTCTACAAGAGATAGTAAGACACTACAGGCATATTACAGGAGATAGCTGGAGACTATGAACATGCTACAGGGGTTGTTGGAGACTGAGGACATGTTTATCATCTGATTGTTGGCTTTTATATAAAATTCTAAGCTTGTATGGGGCTAAGGCCTGGTTCACACCTGGACGTTTTTCAGCGCTGATTGAAGCAATGAAAAACGCTCAGCAAGGGAAATCCTTGCTAAGTAATAATTTACTATGGGCATGGTTCCCACCTGGGCGTATTTCAGCCCGTGGAAACGCGCTGAAAAATGCCCTACACCCAAACAAGTACAGGAGCTTCTTTGGGGCGTTTTTCAGCGCGTATACATTGTTATTCCCAAGTGTGGCTCAGGGTTAACAAAGTGGTAACCCCGAGCCTTGTCCGAGATCCCCACTGTGTCCTCCGGCCGCTGCTGACTACCGGGTTCCGTCCCTTGTGAGCGGCTGCGTCGCAGGGGGGCGGAACCGGCGGGAAGTTTGAAAGTTTAAAAAAAAAACCCGAAAAATAGAGGAAATAAATGAAAAATAATATTTTAAAAAATCATACCGCCAGGGAGCGTGTTTCCCACCACAGCTATTGACATTATCCACTGGACTCAATCAAAGTGCATTCCCACTATCTTACTATCCACCGATGCGGAGAAGGCATTCGACAGGGTCTCATGGGAATTCATGTTTGCAGTTCTAAGGCATATTGGACTTCAAGACCGTATGATGGCCTGGATCCAGGCCATCTACACACGACCAACGGCTGGGGTTAAGATGACAGGATGTTTGTCCCATAATTTTCCTGTCTCAAACGGCACCCGTCAGGGCTACCCCCTTTCCCCCACACTTTTCATCCTGACACTAGAACCCTTCATCAGAACGGTTCGTAAAGACCCACAAGTGCGGGGGGTAACGATAGGCAAAGGGGAGCACAAAGTGGCGGCATTTGCAGACGACCTGCTATTGTTTCTAACAGAACCGACCAACTCACTACCTAAATTGATGACGAGGTTTGAGACCTACTCCTCACTTTCCAACCTGAAAATCAATTTCGGCAAATCTGCGGCACTCAGTGTCTCCGCTCCCGCCTCCCTCATAGAGCCCCTAAGACGTAGTTACCCGTTCCAATGGAATAACTCCTCAATTAAATACTTGGGGATACATCTCCCGGCCAATCTTCTGACCATATTCTCACTTAACTTCCAACCCTTACTGAATAGACTTAAAACTGACCTCCAGAAGTGGCGCATGCTCACTTTCACCGGGTTTGGCAGAGTGGCTATACTTAAAATGAACTTTCTCCCAAGGCTCCTGTACCTTTTCCAAACAATCCCCATTATCCTACCGAGATCGTACTTCCAGAGCCTGCGAACCGCCTTCTTCCAATTTGTCTGGAAAGACAAGAGACCGAGACTGTCCTGGGACTTGTTACAAAGCCCCAAGACCAATGGGGGTCTCGCTGTGCCGGACCCTCACAGATACTACCAGGCATTACATCTAACCAGGATCATACAATGGCATAATCAACAGACACCGAAAATCTGGGTGACCATAGAACAGAGCTGGTTCCCGAACCTGATCTCTTCCATGGTATGGCTATGAGACCCTGATAGACCAGTGCTAAACCCACAGCACCCGTTAATTTCGGCAACAATGAGGGAGTTTTCAACCCTATGGAAGAAACTGATTCTCACCACAAATGATAGTCCATTAACACCGATACTAAATAACCCAGCCTTTCATCCAGGGGAGATCCCAGAATTCCGACAGTACTGGGACACGGACACACCACTTACAGCAACACTGTTTTTTCGTGATCAGCAGTTTCTGGAGAAAAATGAACTCACGCACTTAGCACAGAAGAGAAACATCCCGTGGTGGATATACCTCCAGATTCGGAATTTTCTCACTAAGAGCGCTAGGAGGGGAAATTTCTCCAGAGATCTGACTACACTAGAAAAGCTGTGCTCAGAGCAGAACCCCCAAGACCACCTGATCTCAAGGCTATACGCGTTGCTACATGACACACAGAACCATAAGACAGACAAACTTCATAGGCGATGGGAAAAGGAACTACAACTAGCCTGGACAGACGAAGACTGGAGTGACATTTGCAGAACTGTAAACACCAGCTATATCAGTAGTAAGACTCATGAAACAAACTACAAGATACTGACCCACTGGTACAGGACACCACAGATATTACATAAAATATACCCAACCGTACCAGCCACGTGCTGGAGATGCCAGAGGGATGTTGGCACTCTCTTGCACGTCTTCTGGACCTGCCCAGACCTTGCCACATACTGGCAGACAGTTCACAAAGTTACCTCCCAGGTCACTGGACAAACAATACATTTTACGCCGACAAATTTTCTATTGACTGACCCCACTAATGCTCAAGGCTCAAACAAATCGCTACGACAACACATGAATAACGCGGCTCGCTCAATCATACCAAGGTCGACCATATACACGGGATGGAAGAGCTACTCTTCACCAAAAGAGATGCCCTAAGCAAATTCATGCGTATATGGGCATGCTGGAATCATTTTACCAACTCCCCAGAGTCCAAGTCTCTTAAATCTGAATCGTGATCACCCATGATGACACAAAGAGGGAAGGGCAATAATAGGAGAACATGGAACTTGATTGGCTAAGCTGACATGCCCGAATTTTTGATGAGTGTACTATGAGTACTAATTGCAGGACCGTTCTGAGGCCCATAAGTGGCCACTGACCAGTCTACATCTTGCATCTCATAATTTCTTTACGCTAGTCTGTAAAAAGGAACTGTTTGTCTACATATCTCTCAATTACTGTCAGGGTGATGGGATACATCTGGCTATAGGCTAGACTAACAATTTATATAAAGGATTATGTTAGTTACACCGGATGGAGATGACAACCTAGGGCATGCGAGTTTAGACCCAGTGACTTAGATCCCTTCTCCTTTACCCTACCCCCTTTCACCCCTTCCCCCCTTCAGCCCGCTTGGTATGCTATGTTAATATGATGGTGAGAAGCTATGTTGTCTGTATTTGTATAAGAAAATGATAATAAAATTGTTGGAAAGTAAAAAAGCGTGCTTCACTGAACTAAAAAAACGTGTTAAAAAACGCAAAAAAAACTAGCTGAAAAACGAGCAGAAAAAACGTGCCTACGGTATGCCCAGGTGTGAACACAGCATAAAGAGCTTGCACTATTCCTCCCCTGACACTGCTAGCTATCCAGGGCTTTCTGATCTCTTCCCCGGTTACTGAAACCGGAAGCGACAAAGAGTTTGCCAGTTCCAGTTTTGGGCTTTCATTTCTGCGGCTGCAATGGCCAAAGAAGAACCTGATGATGCACAAACTGTGCTTCATCAACTTCTTTGGATTTCTCTGATGTCTCCATAAAGAGGAACTGTCACTTCCTCTGTGCTCTCATATAGGGGGCTAACAAGTGTAAAAAAAAGTTACAACAATTAAAGTGACATTAAAAATAAAAAAACTATTTATTTTTTCTTTAAGCCTTCCACCCCCACAGAAATGCATATTCAACTGCAAACATGCATCAGGTGCACCTACATGCAAAAATGACAATTGCGCCACACGTCATCATGAACATCAGAGCGAGAGCAATCATTTTAGTGCCATCACTCACTCTAAATTGATGAGCAGTAAAAACATTTAAAGGATCAACTATGGGCAATTTTGGGTACCATAGGGGTCTATTCACAAATCTGCCGAGGGCAGCCGAGTGAATGAGCCATTTCACAGGCATGCAGTTTTAAGGTTTGACATGTTTGGTACTGTATATAAAAACCTGGCACAACCTCATGGGTATTATATTGTGTTTGCGTGTACTAAAATTACTTTTAGTGTATGTTTTTCCTAAGAATATCGATTTAATAAATATTGGCACAAATATTGAGTGACACAAAAAATTGCAACTAGCATTTTTTTTATTCTACCGGACCTCTGCTTTCAGAAAATATATAGTTGTTTTAAGCAGTTTTCTACCCAACAATTCTGATTTTAACATGTGTGCCCCAGTAGCGAAGTAGTTAAGGAGACAGTTATACTGGAAAAACATTGAAAAGGAGATAAATGCTTTTATCATACATTTTTGTAAAATGTTGTTTGTTTTTTTAATAGAAGAACTGCAATGGTTAAGTGCTCCTTTTGTCTAGGGTGTTCAAGTAAGACAGATTTACTTTCCTGATCCCTGTTTCCTCTGGGCTCTTAGACTGGTCCCCGCAGCCTCTTAACCCCTGGGCTCCACTGACGTCATTGGTGGAAATACAGCAGCATATTGTGATATGTGCTGATTGTATTACTGAGATGTAATTATGTCTTTTCAGCTGTAGATGGCGCTGTGGTGCAATGTTAGCCTCTGCTAGTCTGTATGTTAGTTTTTAATATGCATGCTTATATCTATGATATATACAGGAAATTCTATCTCTATAATGCTGTATTCCTGTATACATACATGTAATGACCTGCTAAGAAAGAAAAACTTAATTCAACATTCCTCAAGACCAACAGTCATCACATCTTATGCAGGTCTCTAGCCCTGCATTAGATGTGATGACGTAGAGGGGCATTGAATAGCCAGAGTGTTGGATGAGAGAGGTGAGTACTGACCATCACACGAGCAGGGAGCAGGTAAGTAAAACAGCTTTATTTGACTTACCTTGACAAAACAAGCACTTGTAGCTCCACTGCAACGGTATGTGTTTTTTGTTGTTTTTTATCTGCCCAGAGTTCTTAAGTTACTTTTAAGGTTTTTTTAAAGTTATTTTAACGTTTTAGATAAGTAAATGTATGATATAAATTCTAGATCAATAATGTTATGTTTTTTTAATCATATTGTTGAAAAAGTAATTTTTTTTTCTGTCCAGGAGCAAGATATTCTTATCCTTAAAAACCATTACCGTGATAAAATGAAGGTTCTAAGGACTAGGTTAGAGGCCTACCATGACCTAATGGAACATAAAACAGGATGTTTGCAAGACAAAATAAAGGTAAAAATGGTTACAATAGTTCAAGCTTCCTTTTTCTATGTTATTTATATTTTCTGATATGATATTTTGTAGATTCATCTGTATTTCAATCAATAACTGCATGGAATTTTACAAAAAATATATATATCCACACAGCAGATATACAACTATAGAACAATTAACACTCCTAAATGTTCCCAATAAGATAGCAAATCTTCACTTCTTGAATTCAGTTCCACTTTAATAGCTACCTGACCAATGGATGTTTGGCAAGCTAGGAATCACAATAGTTTTTGCTGTAGTTTTTAGTCCTTTTTGGGGGGCTGATCTACTAAAGCTTATTTCATTATTGGGTACGAGTCATTGCAGTCCCATAGGGCAAAGTCCTGAAAGGTGTCCTAACACACACACCTGACAATACTGAGTTCCTGTTTAGCTGTATTGGGAGTTATTATATAGGAATCAATCAGCCAATCATAAGCTTTTCTCATCACTTTTAGAAAGCATATGATGCATATCACTCGCACCTCACTTTAGATCGGCAAGTTTGTATTGAAAAAAGATATACAGGGGATGATTTACTAAAGATAGTTTAGTGAATGAGGCAAAGCTCTGCTACTTTCATCATCCAATCACGTACAAGCAAAAATACTGTTTTATATTTCTGAGGCACGTGATTGGGTATTCTTTGCAAAGTGAAATCTCACCATCATGGGAAACTTCCCCTGCAAGGTGCAAATGATCTTGCAAAGTAAACAGTCTATTTGCCTTTAGTAAAGCAACTCCACAGAGTCTAGGCTGGCTAATTGCATATGTGGCTGTCTCTTTGAAGAACACTATACAGAATCATAAGCAGTTTTACTGTACACATATTTGCTTGTGTAAAGTGTAGGTTGTATAAAACTACACATTTAAATTATGTGATGTGGAAAGTGTGTGTGTGATGTAGAAAGTCTTTTGTCTCTTTTGCAATAAAACGAAAACTTCCCTGTCTAGTCCCAAACTTTATAGAATCTACTCTGAGCTGCACATGCACGGCCCATTGTGCATTCTTGGCATACTGTCATTGTGCAGCCATGAACATATAATATGTTTTGGTTTTCCTGTAAAACATCCTGAAATGTCAATTTATTTCTTTTAGTGAATGCTGTCTAGAAGCTAACAATTTACATAAAAGTGTTAGTTAAAGGGTGTTAATTGAATCAAATGTGGGTTTGTTGTGCTGCCCCAGCAGGGGACCTCAGCACAGTCAATTTCCTTCCTGGGAGCTTGCAGGCAAAGGGTCTGTAGGTGGGTTTTGTCACCAGACTGGAAAAAGTGGCACCTCACCTTCTGTGTATCTCAGTGCTCAAAATTCTTAAAACAGGTCATATCTCATAACTCCTGTCCCATACATCATATGATTGTAGCACCTTCAGGGAAAGAGCGGTGGCACAAAGGTGAGCTGACTGATACTAAACATGAGGGTTTTATTATACAGAATGCAGGAGTTCTGCTAATTGGGTATTTCTGGTTCTCTTAGCCATAGAGTGCCGGTGTTTGGACTCTGCGTACAGCAGAACAATAGCTGGAACCAGAACCATCACTTTCTGATCCATAATTCATGAGTGGAAAGAGTTATGAGGGTTAAAATATTGTCAATAGAAGAATTATACCTGAAGGCAAAAGGTGTTAATATTCAGTCTCCAGCCCCTTCCATCTGATTGGCAGATCTCAAGGGGTGAAAGCTGGTTTTGATCTTCATAGTATAATAATGGAGATCTGAAACCAAAACATTGTCACAGTCAAGGGGTCCATTGACATGGGAGTTTGTCCACGCTTTTCTATCCAACACTGGAAGCAGGATTATTCATAATTTCTGTAAGTTTTATCCCGTTTTATTTCCATGCTGTTTGATCGTATGTACGTACTGTGTCTCATTTTGTATTATCTCCTTTTTGTAACTTTTTGTAACTACCTTTTTCTATGCACTGCCCATCTAGGGATATTAAATATAACATTAATAATCTGGTTTTGATTGCTCCAAAAGAATCCATGAATCTGAAGAGACTGTTGTGGGTCTGTTGTATGTGTATAGTCAATTGATTGTATCATCGGTGCCTGGAAGCTCGTTTGTAAGTAATTGCCAGGCAGAGATCTGTGTGTCTGATGTGGGTGTGTGTGGGCAGTGGAAGAAGTGGGTACGCCAAGGTTCTAGCGGAGAGGATAGCTTGTGGAATCTTAGTGGGCGTGAGGAAACCACGTCGGGCTGCTACACAACCATTAGAGTACAATGGATTGTATGCAAGATTTGCATCTGCCTGTGTGTGTGTCCAGCCAGTTTGAGTCGGATGAGTCTCCCTCCAGTGGTGGCCAGCGGTAGTGCAGGAGACTGTGAGTGGAGGTACTAACTCTAGAGGTAATGGTGCCTGGTTTAGTTAACCTTTACTTGCTAGTGAGAGCAGTGTGTGTGGTCTGGAAAGCCTGTGTGCCAGTCTGCTTGAGAACAGAGTGTACAGACTAGGGGCGTCTGGGGAAAAGGTTCCCCACAAGCCTGGAAGTTGTGGGTGGTGGCAGCTAAGATTAGTTCATTTGTGTGTGCATGTTGTGTTACGGCCTTACTGTCACGCCTGCAGACTGAGAGACGCTCTGGGAGTTCTTGCGACAATCTGCCAGTGCCTTGTAAGATCTCCGAGCATGAGCGAAGGATGGCAATAGTCCGTGCATTGTCTGGCCCCTGCCCATGTCCTTGTACCCCCATGGGTGCCTCTCCCCGGCTCAAAGTGCGTGACACATACCTTGGCGCCAGATTGAATTAAGTCTTGTGAGTATGTAGACAGGTTATTTTATTGACACTCAAAATGGCTAAAGCGAGAGGAGGTGAATTTACTCCCATTTGAAGAAAAAGATGTCAAATGTAATTTAATTAATTTAGTTAATATATTTGCAGGATCTGGAAAAGGAAAAAGAGCAATGGATAGGGGAAAAATCATCCCTTCTTCATGAAATACACGGATTAAAAGAGAAACTGGTACTGGCAGGAAATGGCAATTATCTATAGCATTTAAATATTTATCCTGTCTGTTTGTGGCTTCTTGATAAATGGGGCATTAAATATTTTAAACAACTGAATTTGTTAATGTCTGCCTTTTTTATTTCAATTGCAATGTTTTATAGAAAATATTTATCTTTTGTGGCGCATGAAAACATTATTTATGCAGACACTGAGAAGGCTCCACATCAACCGCATATTAGTATGGGTTAAAGCCAAACCTGTCCAAAAATCAAATTATAACTGTGCAATTTACTTTAATTACTTTTTTTTTTATTAGCAAACACATCTTTCTAACCCATCCTGCAGCCTAATCTCTCAAACTCACAGTTTCCTCTGTCAGCAATCCTTATTTTCTCTTTGGGTACTGGTCCCTTCACCGCCCCTGTGTATTTTTCATGCCTCTGAAGCCAATTTAAGAGAACCTCACCACAGGAAATGTCGCCCCCACAAATAGGAAGTGCCCATGTCACTGCTTGCCTGATGTTGACACTTGTAGAAGCATCCCATCAGATATAAATAGAAGAGGAGAGAAAACTCTGGACCTGAAAGTAATGTTATGTATGTAAAAACTACATATACAGGGTTATTCACAAAAAGGTGAAGAGTTCGGAGAAGGCAGGAGAAGTGAGCAATCTAGGACGCCATAGCTGATTTGGAAAAAATCTCCAATTCAGCTCACTTTCCGGTTCTAGATTGTTCTCTTCTCCTGCCTTCTCCAAACTCTTCACCCTTTTGTGAATAGACCCCTTAGTTTAGTGGTTTGAGAGTTTGTTTAGAGTAGAGTACCATCATGCTCCCAATAAACCTTTATACCCACTAAATATGCTGTGTGCTTTGTTTCTACTCTACTTCTACTGTTTTTTTACAGATCAGTCAAACTTTTTTTCATTAAAGTTAATCTCAGGGCAGAAGCTGTGATTAATCCCAAACTTCCCTCTCCCACAATATCTCCTATTGCTTTTTTTTACATTGTCTATGGATTTAGTATTTTCTGTCTCCTTAGCTTTTGTGATGTCATCACAGGGGCTGGAAAAGTCCTGCTGACTCAGGAACTGGGGGGAGGGATCCAGTGAGAAAAAAACCTACCTTATTTTCTATCACAACATAGGCTGCATTTCTAATGAGCTCTGTACCTAGAGATTGTGTCTGTATGGAGGCTCTGGGTGTGTGATCATTGCTATGGGTGTATGTGTAGTAGGTGACAAGGGAGAAGACAACTCCCATCTAGGCTGGTACACACTCGTTGCCAGCA
This sequence comes from Nanorana parkeri, assembly GCF_000935625.1. Taxonomy (NCBI): domain Eukaryota; kingdom Metazoa; phylum Chordata; class Amphibia; order Anura; family Dicroglossidae; genus Nanorana; species Nanorana parkeri. The sequence continues at coordinate 240,636 of NW_017306837.1, forward strand.
TAATAGTACCAAACATCAGTGCACATTATAAGAAAGCACTGTGACAGTAGCACATATTACTACATAAGAATTTGGTCATTCTGTCAGGGTACCGTGCATGGGTGTCCCCACGCCGCATACAGGTACCCATGCAGGATGACCAAATTACTATGACCACACTAGATAAGGTTATAGGCACACAGTTTATTAAACAGCAACACAAAAACACAACAACCCCACCAACCCCCACAAGTATCAAACAATAACCCAGGAAATACAAACAGGGTATACATGCCAGGTAAACCCAGGGAGCCGGGCAGGAACACCAGGGGAGCTAAGGGACAAAGGGTCAGGTTACAGGCAGGTAACAGGACTGCAAGCGGGTAACAGGGCTCAAGATTGCAAGCAGGTAACAGGGCTCAGGACACAGGACTCAAGCTGGGACAAAGGGTCAGGGTGCAGGCAAGTAACAGGATACTGCAAGCGCATAACAGGGCTCAGGATACAGGACTCAGTCAGGGAAAGGCGACAGGATCCGAAATTCGTCAACGGAATTTCGGATTTCGGATTTTTAAAAAAAACTACCATCGACTCCAATATTAACAAAGGTATTTTTGCTTTTTAACTTCATCATAACGAATGTTCGTAAAGTTACGAAAATGTGACGAAACTAACGAAAATTCGTATTTCGTACGAATCCGGATTGAGTTTCGGACACGAATTACGAAATAACGGATATTCCGAAACAAAACTAAACAAATTTTTCTGACGGCGCACAAGTCTACGGAACACATGGAAAGCTGAACCTTACAAAACATGAAGACTAACTGGCTCGCCATATTTTTTTGGCCATCAGACAAACAGTTGCCAGGTCATGGAGGCAACCCACTCTAAATTATGGGGAGGTTAAGAAGAGGATCACAGATACCGTTACCCAACAAGAAACTTACTGCCATTCTTAAGGACATTCATAAGAAATTTCTGACACACACTTTTGAATATTTGATTTGCATGCTCTCAATTTTATGGGCTCTCTTCCAGTGGCAACCCCTTTTCAACCCCCCCCCCCCCTCCCCTTTTTTTTTTCG
>NW_017306837.1:241765-256468 GCF_000935625.1 Nanorana parkeri
ACCTTCATTCTACTTTTCCTCATTCCCTTTACTATATTTACCGGCATTTGACAATAACCAGTGAGTTGTAGCCCAATTTTCTTTATAATGGCACAATTACATGGTTGTCTGCATTTTAGCCCATTACCCTTCAACCTTTAGATGTATTTTTCTATCTGAGGGACATACCTATGCAGAGCACACCTTGTACAGATATGATATCTACCCTGTTTTTTCTTTATCCTCCCAACATGGAATATTTTCTATTCTCAGCTATTTTATGTGCAATCTTACAAAACTTGTTCATTGTGATTTTGAAGCAGAAGTTGTACCTTGAATTATATATTGTCATCCTTTTTTTACTTCTCCTTTTTATTGTCAATGCTTGTAGACAACTTTACCATGGTTTGCACCAGAAACGTAATTTTAAATGGGAGAATTTATAGAATAAAATGTTTGTTTCTTTTTTTATTTACAGTAGCACAACGTATTTTAAAACACTGGTCAAATAGAAAAAACTAATTTCTTTTAGCTTTTTGTCCATAGATTACATAGTTTGTCCCCCAAAAAGCATTGTATGTATTACTTTGGTATCCTAAAAGCGAACCTAAACTCATCTCTCCTCACTTGGCCAGGATGAAATTACATAAATCCCAGCATGCATACAAGAGTTCATTCATTCTGGCACCGAGGTATGAAGAGAATTTCACTGAGCTGTGCATGCACGGTTTAGTGTACATTCTGAAGGAGAATGAAGGTAAACTTATTTTATTGCAGAAGAGACATAGCATGTTTCTTTTGCAATAAAGAGCTTGTCTGCTTTCAAGATTTTACTTTTTTAGTTTAGTTACATTTTATGTATTAACAAAGCTATCACCAAACAAACAGGCACATCGTGGAAATCGATAGTGGAAGTCTATAAGTGGTATAAAGTTATGAGAGCTGAAGCAGTTAAAAACATAGAAACTTCTGTATCATGTCAGTAATGTAATTGACTGCATCCCAGAAGGACAAAGGGTGGTAGCAGGTTCATTCAGCGGTACAACAGATCATTCTTGGAGGTATAATGTATAGAAAATTACTAGTACATACAATAACTAAAAGACACCCTTACATTGTTTGGTACATGTTTAGCAGTGTGTTAGCACTGATATCTTGAGGAATGCTGAATTAGGTTTTACTTGCTCAGAAGAGCATTACATGTATGAATATTGCATTGCGAAGAAAACATAGCGAAAAATAACTTCCTTTGTATCATAGATAAGCATCCACATAGAGACTAGCCTTGCCCCCATTCTAAAAGGCACTAGACAAGGCTGCCCCCTGTCCCCCTTACTATTCGCCCTGGCTATTGAACCATTAGCACAAATGATCAGAGAACACCCAGATATTGCTGGTATTCCATTGGCGGGACATAATCATAAGCTATGCCTCTTTGCAGATGACATCCTACTTTTCATGTCTAACCCACTCATCTCCCTTCCCAAAGTATTGCGCAGAGTGGACCTTTTTAGTCACCTTTCGGGCCTACACCTAAACCCAATGAAATCAAAAGCCCTAAACATTACACTGTCTTTGCAACTGGTCAACCAACTTACAACACACTACCCATTCCAATGGGAACCGTCATCATTGAAATACCTAGGCATACAACTGACCTCCTCTCACTCTTCCTTATATTCAGCCAACTACCCTCCATTGCTCACTAAACTGAGGAACCTTCTGCAGATTTGGCACATCTACCCCATCTCGTGGTTAGGTAGAATTGCTGCGGTCAAGATGACCCTGCTACCTAAATTATTATACCCGTTCCGGGTTCTCCTAGCACCAGTACCCTCCCACCAACTCAGAGACTAGCCTTGCACTACAGCGTCATCTACAGCTCAAAAGACATATCAGTACATTAATATATGCTGCTGTATTTCCAACATACATGGTGTCTTTTTGCATTAGTGTCTTTCCTGCAGGATCTAATTAAACCATAAAATTTGGGCATTCAGAATCTACTCAACCATTACTCCTTACCTCCCAACTGTCCCTCATTTTGTGGGATTGTCCCTCTTTTGGAACCAAATCCCTCTGTCAATCGTTCCTTCTCAGTTGTCCCTCTTTTTGGTCCAATGCACAGATATCTTTGAAAAAGTACTATTTAACAACCAAAAGTGTTATTCTACACTTAAACCATGCATCCTATGTTTTAATTATTGTTTTATGGTAATTTGAAAAAACAGAATAAAGGAAAAATAATGGTGGAAAACTGAAATGAATGGTTTAGCTAATCTTATTTGGTATATAGGTTTATAATGGTCCGCATTAGGGATGCACAGATACCATACTTGCCCACATACCGGAACTTCCCGTATCAGGAAGCACAGCTAACTGATTGGCCAGAAAGCCGACTCCATGCTTTCTTGTCACCTGGTGACGAGGGGGCATGGAGCCGGCTTCCTGGCCAATCAGGAAGCCAGGCAGCATGTAATGGCTCGCTGCCCGGCTTCCTGATTTGCCAGCTTCCCGACCAATTAGGAAGCTGGACATTGAGTAATTACACGCCGCCCGCCTTTCTTAATGGGATGTATGGTATCCGGTATAAGCGAGTACCGAAAAAAAATCTTGGTACTCGTACTCGATACCGAAAAATCTGTATCAGTGCATCCCTAGTCTACATAACTGGTTGTGTGGCAGGGGTGTGTCAATTGCCTAAATACATTTTGCTGGAAGGTATCCCTCTTTCCCATCTCAGAGAGCTGAATATAACCACATTTAAAATACTTGTAAAACACATAAAATAAATTTTTTATTTTGCAACAATGCATGAGGAAACTCTTACTTCTGATTTGCTCTTGAGCTATGTGTAACTGGGCTCCCAGCAAAGCAATAAGGCTGGCGGTGAAAGCTGCCCTTGTTCATGTACATCCTGATATGCGATGAAAACAAAGTGAATTGTTCTCCTTTACTGTCACCTTGTCACTTGTGGCCCTGGTGGGGATTACGTGTGGCTATAGACACACATTGCACATCGGTGGTCCACTGTTTTTGTCAAGAAGCTAGTCCAGAGCAGTGTAGTGCATATAATACTGTAGCCTTTTCCTGTAGACCTGAAATGGCTGAACAGTTCTGGAGAAGATTAACAGTCCTTAGGTGCAAAGAGGATGGAAAAAAATTGAAATTGTATTTGATGGGAAAAACGATCCTGATACCTGTTGCTAGTGCCAATAAAGTCAAGGATTCATTGCTGTTAGACCAAATATACTCTATATTATGGAGTACCTTAAAATGACCACTAGATGGATCATTAGCATAAGTTAGAAAACTAGTGACAAATGTTTCTCCACACACTGGGCTATTCAGAAAAGGGGGAAGAGTTATATTGGGCAATTTGCAGCTGTGACACCAGGAAACACATTAACATCATCCTTTTTTTCTTTTTTTTTAAACTTTTTACTTTATTACTAGTATTAATTTTACCCTTCATCTCAATGTCTTCATTAAAATACAAAAAGATTTACAGTACCTGAGCTTCAAGGGCACAGGAAACAGGATATCTGACCATGTGTCTTGTTAACATATATATTTTATTTGTGTACTTAATTTTTGCACCACCGATTATATATACTAGATAATATTATCTTTATTATTGTTATATTTATTTTAGTTTTGTTGTATGGTACATTTAGATTTACTGGCAAAAGCTTTTTTTTTTTCAAGGAGGGTACAATTTGTTGTTGACAATTTTTATTGTATAAAGTCTAGACCGAGATCAATGTAAATAATCATATCCTAAATAACATTTCAACTTTTGGGATGGGTTCTTTATAGGCTGCATCAAAAAATATGTTTCAATAAAAACAGTGTTAAATTCCAGAAACATTTGTGTCTTCTTCATAACGTTCTCTTATGTCATGGTCACGAGAGACTATTTGTTCAATTTGATAAATAAAGCCCAGCTAGCATACCCACTCCTACAGTGTTTCTGCCAGTGACAGGCTATAATGGTCTGTGTAGAGATCAAAAAGTGGCAAAGTATGCCTCTCTTTATTTGTTTGTAAGAGCCAGGCATAGTAAAGAGAGTAAATTAGGGTAAATTAGGAAAGGTGTCACCTGTCGATAAATGAAAATGTTGAAGATTTTGACCCTAAAGGCTGTTAAGGGGCATGTTCCCCAAATACGTGATAGCATACCTCTTGCCGAAAGCATCTCCAATGAGCACAGAGGAGTCTGTTCTGTGAAGCAATGTGGGGCAGAGTTATCACCTGGGAAGAATGTTATAGTCACACTCTTGTGCTCTGGATGAAATAGATAACTTATGACTGAGAGTTAAAATCTTCTCCCAAACCAGTTCTCCGGGGGCAATATTAAGCTCTTCCTCAAATTAAGAAGTAAACCTGGCAGCTTGGAGATGGGTTTCCCGAAGGAGATGTTGGTAGATATTAGGTCTGTAAGATTGAAGAAGTAGTTTTTCAAAGCCCATAGGGAATGTATGTAGTGTGACAATTGGGTGTATTCCAGCCAGGATACTCATGGATTATGGAAAGAATGTAGTGCAGGTATGTCACCCTGTTGGAGTCTGACTCATCCTAATCCTATCAGCTTTGTGCCAGCTGAGCTAATGAGAAGGGTGCAAGGCAGGAGGCAATGCCGATTTCCCAAATAACTGTGTTAAGGTGCTAGGTCGCTATGAAACCAGTCCCTTCCTCAGGTATACGTCCCACACCTGAGACTAGTAGTAGTACGGATGCCGTACTATTATCAAAGGAATCCATGAGAAAGAGGTAGTGGAAAAGGGCATCAAGTCATCTTCAAGCTGTACCCACAGTTTGATAAGTTTTGCTATGGAACCAATCTGCTACTCTGATCAGTAAAGATTTATGAAGATATAGGAAGAAGTCAGACAAAGCCAAGCATTCCCTTTGTTTGGGCAGAGTCAAGATGGATCTGCATATTCTAGAACACTTGTGATTACACACAAATGGATCTCACAAGTAATTTGAGAAAGAAAACTACCAGGGGGAATAACATGTATAGCTTTGAATGTGTAAAGAGGCAATATATCCATCTTAATAATAAAATATTGATGTGCCCTAATCAGATGAAGTAAGCTTTATTATATGAGTGGAGGCATAACTTGACCAGTTTAAATAAAGGTTTAAAGTTCATGTTAGTGAGTGAACCTAACACTATCCTGCCAGCGGAAATGAAAATAGAATTTTAGTAAGAAGAGAACCAGTGATTGTAGAGAGGGTCTTTTAGCATCATGATAGAAGCAACCCTATTTTTAATCTGCAGAGCCCTGGCCAATAATTTTCCCTCATTTCATTTTTTTTAATGACACTTTACTGGGGTATTCAGGGATGTAACTAGAAGTCACAGGGCCCCATAGCAAAATGTTGTATTTCTCACAGTGCTTGAGCTACAGCATATATTATTATTATGTATGATACAATTACATGTGGTTTGGAATAGATCACAGTCCCTGAACATAGGATAGATGCATCCAGGGACAGTGATCTATTACAAATTACATGTAATCGTATCACATACATGCGGACTGCCGCTTACAGATACGGCTGATATCATTCTGTCATTAACCTGAATGCGGACACCTGGCATTCCTGCGGCAGAAATCTGTATGTTTCTGCTGCAATGCCAAAATGTACCATGTGAACAAGGTCTAATACTTTACTTTAGTATTGCCACCAATAAAGCTGGGAAAATGTAGGTTATAATTACACAAGGGGCTTATATTTATAACTAAAAGGGGTCTAGACTCCTGAGAGAGAGACATAATCCTGCCCCTGTACAAAGCATTAGTAAGACCTCATCTGGAATATGCAGTTCAATTTTGGGCACCAGTTCACAAAAAGGATGTTGTGGAACTGGAGAAAGTGCAGCGAAGGGCAACTAAACTCATAAGAGGCATGGAGGAGCTCAGCTATGAGGAAAGATTATCTGACCTGAATTTGTTCTCTCTGGAGAAAAAGCGATTAAGGGGGGACATGATCACTATGTATAAATACATAAATGGTCCTTATAGTGAGCTTGGTGCCAATTTATTCACTTTAAGGTCACTGCAAAGGACAAGGGGGCACTCTTTGCATCTGGAGGAAAAGAGGTTTATCCTTTGCATACGGACAGGATTCTTCACAGTTAGAGCTGTGAAGATGTAGAACAGACTCCCCCAGGAGCTAGTTCAAGCTAGCTCAGGTAATTGTTTTTTAAAAATCTGGATGTATTCCTAAATGCACAGAATATTCCTGGATATTGAGTTCTTATAGGTATATTAAGCATCAGAGATTGTTGATCCAGGGAACATCCGATTGCCTTAAGGAATCAGGAAGGAATTTTTTTCCCCCTGCTGGAGCAAATTGAACTATGCTTTATAGGGAGGGGGGTTGCCTTCCTCTGGATCAACCGTGGGCAATTGTGGGCATAGTGTTCTGTTTAGGCTTTTCTTCTTTTTTTTTCATATCTCTATAGGTTCAACTCGATGGACATGTGTCTTTTTTCACCTGACTAAATATGTAACTATGTAACTTAAAAAAACACTGCCACACCAATGAAGCTGGGAAAAGGGGAGATTGTACTTTGTAACCCCACTTTTCCCAGCTTCACTACTGTTTTAAGTTATAACTTCACTGCCACACCAAGGAAGAATTACACAGTGCAAAATAACCCTCTTTCCCCAGTGTCTTTGGTGTGGCAGTGTTAATATAACTTAAAATATCACTGTTATGCCAGTGAAGCTGGGTAAAGTTGGGTTGCAAATTATAACCTCCTATTTTCCCCAGCTTTTATTGGTGTGGCAATGTAGAGATTATAATCTAGTCCATGCCAGACTGTCCCCCACTGTCCCCCAGTCCTCCACTGTCCTCCAGCATACAGGTCCTGGTCACAGACATGTGGGTACCTGCAAAACATGATCATGTGGGCCGCTATGGTAGTAGTTTCGCCACTGGATCTAATGGTTTGCTTTAACACTGCTTCCAATGAAGCTGGGAAAAGGGTTGGGGTTATAATTACTCAGTGTAAAATAGGGAATATGGAAGGGGAGAATGATCTCTTTGGTGATCTGAGATAAAGTGGGCTATAGTCTCAGAGATTTCCAATTGCATTTATGATCTTGAGATGGTTATCATTTTATCTTCAAGCCCAGTGGTGTTTAATGAACTCGGGAAGGGTGATTGTCAGATACGTGGGAGCATTGTTGGACCATAGAAGATAATGAGCTAGCGGATTGTAGTGTCAAGGCATATTGGCTATCAAGGAAAAAATCAATTTGAGTAAAAAAAATATTAGCAGGAGATTGTAAAGCATAATCCAGAGTACTTGGATTGGAAAGTTGTCAAATATTACCAAAATGGTGTTTACAAAGGAGACTCTTAAGTCTATTTAATTAGGAATGAGAGAGAATGTTTCTGCCCAAGGAGGCATCTAAAGATTAATCTAACATGCCGTTTTAATCTCTAGGCAATAACGTCATGCCCTCTACAAACTCCATTAGATCTGTAATCAAGTATTGAATTAAAAAAGTGTAAATTGTGCAGCGCTAGAAAATAAAGTGCTTGATAATTTCGACCTGTTTGTATTGTGCTGAAAAATTCGTGATAAATAGGAGAGGTGGAGGAGTTTTTAATCTTATAGTTGGTTTTAATAATTCTAATCTATCTCTCTTCTGTACACATGTCTGTATTTTTCCTAACTCATTGGTATTATATCCTTTTTCCTTGAATCTTTTTACTAGGATCTCAGATTTTGACCCCAGGGTTGAGAGCGCTTTAATATCAGGGCTACGCATAAAGCGCGGATCCACATTTTTTACTATTGAATTAACAAAGCTTGACTGCAGCTATTGGTTGTCCAGTGCAGAGGAAATGCACAGCACTTTGGAAATAAACTGGTAAGGGCTGGTAATGATTAAAATTTTCGTGTTCGATTAATCGAATTTTTTTTTAATCGATTAATTTTGATTAATTATAACGCACATACAGATCCACTACACCCAGTGACATCGATGTCCGTGATGTCACCGGATCGCCGACAAGACTCCCGGAAGCTGGCGGAGAGGTGAGTGTTTTCATTAGCGATCAAAATAATTTTAATCGATCAAAAAGTTTAACGATTAATCGAGAAATTCATCTTTAATTTCCACAGCCCTAAAATAAACACAAAGGAGCAGAGAGAAGAAGATGGGACAGTTAAGAGGAGACAATACAGTAGGAAATGTTGTAAAGATGGGTAGTTAGATAAACTACAGAAACAATAAAAGGGGGAAAGGAAGCTGCCCATCAACTGGGTAAAAACAACTAACTAATAATTTGTTGCAAGTCATACAAAAGTAAGGGGCATATGAGGCCAGTGAACCATGCTGGAGTACTGCTTTGGCCAAAAGCTGGAATAGAAACAAAAAGAAAACAAAAGTTTCTTTATGGCATGAGAACCTCAAACCCACATATCCTGCAATACTCATTGTATTGTGGACCATAAACATATCAAAAACTCCAAGAGGCGAATGCTACCAGAGCAATAGAAATGCCATAGCAAAGACTAGGTCAATGGAATGGCAGTATACAATGTGCCTATGAGGTTATCAGAAAAGTGTTTCACAGTAACAAGTCTTGTTCAAGATTAATTAGCAGTACATAAGCAAACCTTAGGGAAGTAGCCATGAAGGGAACAGGCAGGAGGTCCCAAAAGTATTGGTGGTGGCTGTATGATGTGTGGATTTTGGATTGTATGCATTGAACTTTCCATTCTCTTTGTTTTATGACAAGCTCAATCCACTTTTTTGTACAAAATTCTGCTAAATGTTTCCATTCTTTTACCAGGTCATCGTCTAGGAAATCACATTGTTTCTTTACACGGAGGCAACAGGGAGACCAACAGTATTAACCAATACCACAGAACAAGTGGTTCATACATTGTCCTTATACAGCACTGTGTTTTTCCTCAAAGCCTGACAGTTGTGGATACATGTAATTATTTCACTACACTGTATCCATGTGAGTGCAACATTGCAACCATTTCCCCCCCCATTTAAACACTCTTTTATTGCGCTAGGTTGTGGTGCTCTTGTGTGTGTTTCTATTTTCCAGTTCTAACGCAGGACACCTCTACCTGCTTACAGAAGAGCAGCACGCCATCACCCCTCTCCCTTCTTTGGATTCAAACACAAAAAAAACTCAACTCCCTTCATCACCCATCCATCCGAATGCGCTTGGTACATAGTTGTAATGATATCACAATGATTGTCAACATTAGGGAGAGCATCCCAGGGATAAGACATCAACCTGCCCAAGAATGTAAATGGGTGAGAGAACATGAGTCTGCATGGTCCAAGTCCAACCAGGAAGACAGCAGTAAGCTATGAAGAAAAATGTAAACAATTGAAAGACAGGTGGCTCAGTATGATGTTGAGCAAAGAAAGTACTGTTAAAGGAACTCCTGTTTGCATTCAGCTTGTCCACGTTGGGTTGCAGCATGGATTCTGGAGATGAGAGCTGGAGGCAGGGTAGTCAATTGAGTCCAGTGCAGCAGATCTATCGCAAGGAGATCCAGATGTTGCAAGAATGTAAAATGACAGCTTTAAGGTTGTATTCAGGAGCTGCTCTACCAAACACAGCTTCAGCATTGTTCGTTTACATGACTTAGGGCCGTGTTCAGAAGAGCACTTGTGGGTTTAGATCTCATGACCAAGGTTTTTGGTTGGGTGGTATTGGGGATCTAAAACTTACAAAATTTACAGGAAGCAGAGTTTTTGGCTCCCCAAAAGCTTTAGAAATAGAATTATGTCAATTCTCCAATCCAAAAAGCTAATATATATATCTATATAACTGTGAGGCCCACCTAGTGCCCGTGAGAGATGCCAGAGCCGACAGATGCACTCTCAAGGTATTGTAACTTAATCCTAAATCCAACCCCCGTTGGAGGAACTCTAAGATCTTGCCTACCGAAGCGTCGAGGGGATGAAATCACCTCTCCATTGCAAACGCCTGAAATCTGGCCCATACCCGGGAATACACCGCATTCGTGGCTGGCTTCCTCGCCTATGCAGAGGGTCAATTCAACATGTTTTGTCCCAATCCAATGAAGGTCCTCAAATAGAAGAATATGACATTCCTGGAATTGTCAGCTTCTTCTAATTTTCCCCTACTTTTAACTCTGCATTATGCAAATGAAATCATAGTAGTAACAGTAGTAGTAAAGCACTATTCCATTGAAATATTTTTAAACAATCTGCTAGTTTTGATGACACGGTTACTTGCAAGGGCTGTAAACCCTTATAAACTCAGTTCACATTTTCATACTTGGTTTGGACAAAGTAAATAATGCATTGAAAGCAACAGGAATGACAGGACACAGGAGGTTATCTCAGTATATTAAACTTTCTTGTTAAATGTTTTGCAATTTGTTTAAGAAAGAAAGTTACTAATCCTAAGCTGAAAAAGAGTTTCAAGGAATAAAAAAAATGATCCATAGTAAGTACTACAGTCGCAGCACTTATATTAAATAAGGCAAATTATAAAAAACATTGTTAACCACTTCTAATAAGGTCATTTCATCGTTATTTCTTTCTTTCTGTAAGATAAATACATAATTCACTCTGTGTTTTGGTTTCTAGAGTAATTCTCTTAAAGAAATTAGATTGTACTATTACAGAGGAATGTTAAATAGCATTCACAGAGAAATGTCAAGTACAAGAAAAGTACAAGTACAAAAAGCGAATGTATTTTTTTCAAAGGAATTATTTTATTTTGAAGCCGCAATGTAAACATTTCTGTCATTTTGCATGGGTGTTTCTCAGAGTCCAGCTAGACTTTGGCAAAAGCTTTTAAAAGCACAGGCTAACGGTTATTTTTAAACATGCGCTAAAGAGGCTGTAAGTAAAATGAGGAATGAGTTTAAACATTAGTCATTGATAAGGATGAGGTTCGGGTTCGGGTTGACCATGAGTCCAACCCAAACTCTAACAGGTAAAAAAGTGGGCAGATTTTGCCTGTTTGCCCACCCACCAAGCTGCTGGCTGTTGCAGTTGGAAGTCACTCATTTAGTGGCAGTATCTCTACTGACACTAAATGGCAACTTCCCACTATGGGCCATGCCAGAGGCAACATCCAGTTGTTAGGATGGTGTTCCAGCCACCTACATCCTAACAACCAATTGTGTGGGCCGAATTCCTTAGTTGTTAGGATACAGGCAGTCGAAGCCACACAGCATCAATGGTTGTTATAGTGCTGCTAACACTATAACATAATAGTGAACAGAAATGTCCATGGACTGAAAACCCACTGTTTAAGGTCCTGTCCACTGGTGTCTAATAGGGAAAACAGTGGAGTTATGTGACATAAGTATGCTTGACTTTGTGAAAAAGGAATTAATGCTTTGTGGAATCAGAAGGAAATTTTCAATGTTGACTTTTTTGATCTGGTTTGGATACAAGTGAATATTAATTACAAGATAATAATCATTAATAGTCCTGAGTAACTATGGTTATCAAGTGTTGAAATATTGCATTTGTGAATGAGATTTTTTTAAGGTGACAACGTTTCATTAAAATGGCATCTTATGTCAGTGCAATTTACACTTGAAATAGAAAGTTATCTTAAATCATAAATTAACTTCTATCCATGGCTCAGTAATGCTTTCTACTAATCCTGTAAATCATTGCAGATCTCCTGGTGAAATTTCACCAATACTCCAGAATTGAACAAGCATTTACAATATAATTTGGCTAACAAATATGGTTTATGCTCTCATTTCAATCTTGAGGTTGAATGGCTTTGGTTTCATAGTCAATCCAAAAATAGATGTTAAGTCCACCATTTGTTCAGGCTCTTTCATTAGTTGGAGTTGTTGCAGTAAAGACGTGAGAATAATAAACATTTCATTCCGGGCCACCTCCTCTCCAACACATTTTCTGACTCCCATACCAAATATTAACACCTTCTCTACTCGGCTTTTATCAATATGTCCAGCTTCATCAAGGAACCTTTCTGGGATGAATAGGTCAGCATCTTTCCATACTGTCCTGCAAAATCAGACAAATAATTTTTTATTAGGGATGTTTATATACAGTTCAGATACCAGTGCCGATACTTGGCATTTTCACAAGAACTACAAGGGTTGCAGTGGATGCAGCTGGGACCTAGCTCTGGTGCTCCACCACTGTTCTGAAATCATTAGTTTGTATTGTTTTAGAAAAACCCATCACATGACACTAAACATTGTATCAGTAATTGTACCTGTGAGTACTTGGACAAGTACTTGTACTTGGTCTGGAAAAAATGGTATTGTTGCATCCCTAACATATATTTATATATATATGTCAGGGATGCACCTATACCAAGTACCATACTTGGTACAAGTACAATTACAGATACTTTTCGAGCTCCAAGACTAGACTAGAGAAAAATCCAAAAGTTAGGAGTCAGCTGTCATTTGTAAGGAGCACGCAGAGCTCCTGGCATTTCTACATCTCTGTTTTAATGTATGATTTTGTTTTTATAAATATATATAAAGTGATGCACCGATACCATTTTTGCAAGTACAAGTACTGATACATTTTTGTTTATTGTCATTTGACAGTTTTTCTAAAACAATATCAACTAATGATTTCAGGACAGTGGTGGAGCACCAGAGCTTGGTCCCAGCTGCAACCCTGGTAGTTCTCATGAAAATGCCAACTATCGGCACTGGTATATGAACTGGTATTGGTTCATTCCTAATACAGTATATAACAAATCATACATTACATCAAGGATGCACAAATCCCAGGAGCCCCATAGCCGATTCTCCTTAAAAATGACAGCTGCCTCCTAACTTTTGAGTTTTCTCTAGTCTAGTCTTGGAGCTGGAAAAGTATCTGTACTTGTACTTGTACCAATTATGGTACTTGGTATCTGAACATCTCTATTTTTTATTATAAAATTATTGTAAAATTACATTGATATACAATGGTAACAATAGTGTAAAATGATAAAAAAATTAAAGCTACTCTGCTACTTAACCTGTTAAAATCCAAAGAATAGCTTTGAGCAACTGAAGACTGTGAAAACTTATCTCGCTGGCACACTATGAGTCTGGAGGATGTCTGTCTTCCAATGCTGCAGGCTCCAGCAAAGTCTTTAGCACTCAACACTTCCAGGAATTTTCCTCTTCCTATCACCATTATGATGCTACAATGACACAGGGGCAGCAGGAGGAACCATAGCCAGCATTGTGCATATTCTGGAGTCCTCAAAGTTTTCAGACTGCTGGAGTGCCAGACTGTGGTCAGTGGAAGCGGAAAATGCTCTGGCATTAGTCAGAGTAAAAAAAAATGTCCCAGTAAATGGGGCTAAAAATGTGCCAAAGTTAGTGGGAGTAAAAACATGTTCTAGTGTTGGTAGTCAGTGGGAGTAAAAAATGCATAGTGAAAAAGGAATAGTGCCCATCATTGGTGTCAGTGGAAATAATAGTGCCAGATCATTGGTGTCATTGAGATGAATAGTGTCCCATTATTAATGTCATTGGAAGCCCTTTCCTTTGCATATGCTCTATCTCTATGTCCTGTGCATCTCTACTAAGCCAGATGACTTCATAGTGGGGACTATGCAGGCATTGTCAGGCAGGAAATTACAGCAGAGGCTAAGGTACATTTATGGGTGTTGGAGCACTCTATGTTCCGGCGCCTGGCATCCACTACTACTCTGCATGCTCTGGTTTTGTGGGGGCCTTGTCTTTAAAACGTTTTTGCTATTTACAACATTATCTGACAGGCCAGAAAAATGTCTTCAGAGGGTTGAATCCTGCCCGTGGCCCATAATTTGGGGACTAATGGGTTAATTACTTCAACAGGAACCATTGTGATTACATTTTAAAGTTTCACACACTTTGAAACTCTGAGTGTGTGTGGAAGCAATCCCTCTTCCATGCTTGTTGCCAACCATAAAGGTTCTGCACTGCCAGCACCCTGTGGGTAAACTGATGTTGGGCTGCAAGAAGAGCAATAGCTTGTTCTATCAAACTGAGTCATCACAAGGATATGTAATGACAACTCTGCCTGTCTTTATCCATTTTACATTGCCAATCTGCTTGTAGTCTGCATTCTGAAACACATGTATTTTTCATTTACGTTAAGAACAAATATTAAGGATTCCTGTACCTATGTAAGAAGGAATAAAGATTCAATAGCAATTTACAAAGACATCATATCCTTTTTAGTAATTTCATTGAATAAAACTTTACTTACGGGTCATGGTTTACTTGGTACATATTTACAAATATTGAAGTATTTTTTGGAAGAAAGTAATCATTCAGTGTTGTGTCCATGGTAGTACTAAATGAAAGAAGGAAGCATTAATGATAAAATATTTAATATTTAAACATTTTTAATATTTAAAATATTAAAATGATATAACCTTCTACTTAAAGTGGAATTGCAGACATGGAACACAACACTTTAATCCAGTATTGTACCCATTAAAATGATTAAAGGTATTTTAAATACAACTAGTAAAGTTGCCTTAGGCCCCGTTCCCACTGCGCGATATGCAAATCGCGCGTTTGTCGCACGATTTGCATATTGCGCGACATCGCGAGATTTGCAGCGCGATATCGCATTCAAGCTTGCATTGAGCAAGCTTGAATTGCGGCTAAATCCGCTCCAAAAAGGGTCCTGCTGTAGCGACACACGACCCGCGACAGCAGGACCCTTTGCCCCATTGAAATGCATTGGAGCGCGATATC
>NW_017306837.1:256951-279781 GCF_000935625.1 Nanorana parkeri
ATATATCCTCCTACTTAAAGTGGAATTGCAGACATGGAACACAACACTTTAATCCAGTATTGTACCCATTAAAATGATTAAAGGTATTTTAAATACAACTAGTAAAGTTGCCTTAGGCCCCGTTCCCACTGCGCGATATGCAAATCGCGCGTTTGTCGCACGATTTGCATATTGCGCGACATCGCGAGATTTGCAGCGCGATATCGCATTCAAGCTTGCATTGAGCAAGCTTGAATTGCGGCTAAATCCGCTCCAAAAAGGGTCCTGCTGTAGCGACACACGACCCGCGACAGCAGGACCCTTTGCCCCATTGAAATGCATTGGAGCGCGATATCGCGCAGTAATTTGCCGCGGTATCGCGGGAATTACCGTGCGATAAATCGCTCAATGTGAACGGGGTTTTAATGTGTCTTTATTTTAGCCCCCTGTTTGGAGGCCAGCACTGTAAGTTTATAAGGGCTCTATTGCTTGGTTCAATGCTGTAAGTTAAATATTGTGGATATACTTACAAAAGGAAGGAGCACACGGATGACTTCATCCACCTGCTCTTTTATTGTCCAGTACATGGTCTGGAGCAGGAAATCTTCACCCATAAGTGTGTATTAAGCATTTGCCCATTGATAGAGTGAAAATACTTACATTTCTATTGAACCCCTTTTTTTAAGAGAACCTTCTAAACAAACTATGAACAACATAGTAAAAAATATTTAAATATAAGCCAGGACAGTTTTTCTTTGTATTAGTGCATGTATATCTCTATATACTGTATGTGCACACACATGTGTTTGGAATAAGTTTATTTATACCTACCAGTGTGGAATTGTAAATGGTACAAATGATGCATGCCTCATGACTTCATTGATAAATGCTTCTGTGTAATGCAAAGCTTTTCTATCGTCAAATCTTGGTGATCTGCTGATTCCAATATTTTCATCTGTAGAAAAAATAGGTACACAGATGAATAGTAGAAAGTCCAAGAGTTATGATCAGTACGGTTGTGATGTAGAAGCTGAGATAACTAATATGTATTAACAAATATGCAGCGCCAATCTTGTGAATGTGCCTAACTAAGTAATAACTAAATGACATGTGTACCACTATTGGTCCATCGACCTGTATTCCAACCGTGATGAGTGATGAATGAAAATAAACGATCAGCATGTATAGGTCACTATACAGTTTCAAAATTATCTAGTGTCCAAAATATATCCGCCAAACATATAAAAAACAGTGTATAGCTCTAAATATAAGTGAAACAGTGCAAAAATAAGTGACTGAGTTACGTACTCGTATATACACCTGTGTATCTGTGATTCAATAATCCTGGGCAGTGTACCCTGCAATATCCTGTTTAAATATTACTATTAGTGTTAAAACACAGTGAATAGTCCATATAGTCCTATAACATTCCTGGTGCAACAAAATTTATCGCAATCCGTGCGTTGATGTGGGCGATCCTATGAAACTTGCTGTGGATTTAGGCGAGTGCCGTACGTCTCCCCTCAAAGTGTGCACTCACCGTGATCTGATGGCTGTAGTAAGCAGCCGAAAGCGCTTGTATAGTAACTCATGGAGCCGCAACGTCCTCACTGTGTCTTTTTCCAATCAGTGTCCAGCAGGCGGCGTGTCATTCTTCAGATTCCTGATGGGGCAATGAGTTTTGACTTTCAAGAAAGGTCACTCCAGCGCAGCCACAGATTGTGTCTCCAGCTTAGGAAGAGCAGTATCTGCTAGAAGAATGAACAAAAGGATTGTAAATGATGTGTGCCTCTTCTCCTTTATCTGGGTGTGCTTCTTCGGAATCCAGCATAGGGGAAGCAGCAATTGCTGCTATAGAGACACCACCCCACACAGTAATATCATTTTCGATCCTTCGATCCTTTTGTTCATTCTTACTACAGCCATCAGATCACGGTGAGTGCACACTTTGAGGGGAGACGTACGGCACTCGCCTAAATCCCCAGCAAGTTTCATAGTATCGCCCACATCAACGCACGGATTGCGATAAATTTTGTTGCACCAGGAATGTTATAGGACTATATGGACTATTCACTGTGTTTTAACACTAATAGTAATAACAGGGCTCTTTGCCTAAGGCTCAGGTCAGACAAGCATTTCTACCTGCTATGCAGCATGGATGGTAAAGGGGGGTATGGTACCCAGATACTGCACAATGGCTCAGTGGTTAGTAATGTGACCATACAACACTGAGATTCTGGTTTCAGATTACATCAGTTGCATTACACAGTACATAAAGTAGGGCTGTTACTGATTAAAATTTTTGTGTTTGATTAATCGAAATTTTTTGTATCGATTAATTATAACGCACATACAGATCCAACTACATTGGCCTATACACATACAGCACAGCAATGAAGTAATAAAATGAACTAGGATCACACTAATCCAGCATGTTATTAATCTCACGTGCCCCACTCAATATGGCCGCCGCTTGAGTGGGGCAACTCAGAATAATAACGTGCTGGATTAGTGTGATCCTAGTTCATTTTATTACTTCATTGCTCTTCTGTATGTGTATAGGCCAATGCCTTGGAGTTTGGTCCACACTTGTGGGCACACTGACTAGCTGGGAATATTGTAGAAGAAAGGTTCGATGTCAATTGGCAGGCTGCACAGTGATGTTCCCTTTACATGTAAGTATAACCTATTTAAAAATTGATACGGCAGAACAAGTTTCTTGGGCAAACTCACCGGCCCAAGTGGCTCCTTCAGCTAACGAAGGGAATCGGGGAGGAGTCCAGTGACGTCACGGACATCAACGTCACCGGACTCCTCCCCCTTCCCTTAGTTAGCCCACGGAGCCACTTGGGGAAGCGGGAGGAGTCTGGTGACGTTGATGATCGTGACGTCACCGGATCTCCGACGGGACTCCCGGAAGCCGGCGGAGAGGTGAGTATTTGCATTAGCGATCAAAAGCAATTTAATCGATCAAAAATGTTAACGATTAATCAAGGAATTAATCGTTAATTTCCACAGCCCTAATATAAAGCATGCTTATCAATTTCAGCCTTATTAGGTAATTATTATTATACCTGTTATTAAACTTAACATGCAACTGTGCCCAGACTATAACCTTTAAATTATGCACATAGCCTTAACAAGCAGAAAATAAGCATTAAAACAGGTCATCCCTGACCTCTTTAGCCGCTTGTTATGTGAAACAATTCGTTCTCAAACATCCTCACAACAAAGACTCTGAAGTTGGGTTTCATCCATACTTACAGCAAAGAAAGACATGGTGCTTTTTTACATTAGAGGG
Organism: Nanorana parkeri; assembly: GCF_000935625.1. Taxonomy (NCBI): domain Eukaryota; kingdom Metazoa; phylum Chordata; class Amphibia; order Anura; family Dicroglossidae; genus Nanorana; species Nanorana parkeri. The sequence continues at coordinate 260,232 of NW_017306837.1, forward strand.
CTAATACGATATCTGAAGGAGTGGGTACTGGTGCACATTTGCTAACCTTAGCTAGGAAAGAGGGACATTAACATAGGACACACCCCTTTTACACACCCCAATCGCATGGGTCACTGAACTAATGTGCATCAATGATTACGTAAATCCATCTTAGTGTTTAAAAATAATCCATGCAGTAACCCTAGGGGTGTAAGAAAGTTTTGTGCAATATAGCATACACTTTGGCAGTTAAATTATTAATTTATTTATACAGATTTCTACACTACAGCTAAAAGAGGCACTGTTGAGAAACTCCCTGCTGGAATGCTGCTGAGTTATTGCTGGCAGGGAGGAGCATGGGGAGCTTAGCTGCTGAGAGAAAGTGCCAGTGCTACGGCTGTAATCTCTGAGGATGAATTGATCCACAGTGCCTGCCGCTAGAGAGGTCAGTGAGGTCTTGTGATAAAGCTCATTTGCTGCTTGTTAAGAATAAGTAAATACTTGATTGTTAATTGTCTGGACACGGAATCAGTTCAATTTAAGCTCCTGAACCACCTGCTCTTATACTTAAGCTAAGTGCCCCAAATCTGACAGCAGCTGTACTTGTCATCCACTAGCTACAGTGAGAGAGTAGTACAAGCTCCAGGGTTGTAGTTTTTAAACTAAAACTGCATTAAAGTAATACAAATGTTTTACCTATTTCCTTGTGAATTTTATCTTGTATCTCAGGATACTTCAATAAGTATAGCATACACCACAGTAGTCCAGAGGATATGGTGTCAAATCCTAAAAAGGGAAAATAGTATTACAAATAATCTTATATCTTTCTTGAAGTATTAAAGTTATCCATCTCCATCGAAAGTTATAGAATTTATTAGAAAAGGCAGAACCGATCTAGAGCACTTAGGCCTTACTTGCCCACTGCCTTTATGGTCATACTTAAAAATCTGCAACTACAGTATATTACAGGACCAAAAGCCATATGTTCTGGGAATACAGCGAATAGGCACACAATTTCTATTCTATAAAATACCCTTAACAAAAATGGAAGGCTGCACCCACTTCCCTTTAAGACTCAATGGGAAGAAGATCTACATACCTCTATTTGAATGTGATGAGGTGAAAGCATAAATGCTCTCACCTGCTTCTCTCGGGATCAGGGAAAAGAGAACGGGGGCAGACCTCGCCGTTCCCCGACACGCCCTAGCGTTATATACTTCCCAGTGACCCCTTCTCTTGCCTACCACACCCTAATTTCCCTCATTCGACATCTCTCCCCTTTTTTTCCTCCTCCTGTTCTCATTTTGCTTACCCTCATCATGCCCCGTATTTCTTCTTTCTACTCCAGCTCTACATATCTCCTCCTCAAATCTTGTTCTTTATCTTCCACTTTAGGATCCGTTCCTTCTCTCTGACTTTTCAAGCTCCGAGACACATCAAGATGTGTTATACAAAATTACATTTTGACACTACACCGTATAAATCACACCTGAGCGAACTACTTGGTCTACCATCACTTTCTGAAAGTATTTCCATGTAAAGATTGGATGTGACTTGAAACCTTTACAAGCCAGTTTCCATATGTTATGTAACATGAAAACATTTACATTTGGTTACATGCTTAAATAAAATTATTAGATGCACTGAAGAATTTTGTTATGCTGTTACCAGTGTGGAATACATTTTTTTATCTCTAAGAAGGTGGCTGTTAGTTATTGTAGAACATGGTGGCTTTCATGTATGAAAGCTCGGTTCTCTGAAAAAACAAGATGGCTTTGCATCGATGGTCATCTCATGGAAAACATTTGCATAATACATGTGTATCTGCATTACAAAGCTCAGAGGACTAAGACAAGCTACTAACAAGGGTTTGTTTAATTCTCCAAACAAAACTGATCGGTAGAGTTAACTTGGCATTTCCATTATAGCCTTTTAGCCAGTATTGGGCATATTGACTAACTAACCAAAAAGTGTATGCACTTGTAAGAGGGCTATTGGAGATATTTTTTTTTCTGCATATCTGTTAAGAGATTTCAGAAGGATCTTGAGAACTTGTCTCCCTAGAGTTAGTGGTGGGATATACAGCTCAGGAAATCAGAAGAAGAGGTAAGGCATACAGTGCTTCCTAAATCTATATGTCTGCATCTGCTTATAATTTGAACCTTTCCTTTTCACCAAATGTAGCCTTTGAGTAGTAATATTACAATCATATGCTCCGTTTAACTTGCCAAATTTGCAACTGATTTACTTTAAAGTCGTGGTTTTTTTGGTTTACTTTGCCTGTTTTTTGTTTTTTTTTTATAAACCTGTGTCGTTTTCAGCATTTGTTTCTGCAAATTACAAAAACATTTTTGCACTTCAAAAGGACAAAGTACAATGAAAGCATATATTTCACCACCCTTCCTAAAAAGGCCCACTTCATCAAACAATAAAATATATTAGGGGCTGAAAATGTTAGTGCACACATTATAATTACTGAATGGACAGTGAGATGTAGTATAATATCACCTGCACCAAATATGTCATTCACAGTGATGATGATCTGTTCATCAGTTAGTTTGTGATGTTTATCCTCATTGTTTCTGTTACTGCAGAGCTGGATCAGGGCATCTGTTATATCTCTGATATTATTCTAGAAAGCAATGAGAGAAATAGTTCTATTAATACACAAAAAAGGATTTAGTTTTTAATGTCCTAATATAATCCCACAGGGATTTATGATTTGGTTAACATTTGGTTCATTTGATTTGGTTCATATTTGGTTAACATTTTGAACCATTTGCAAAACATGCACTTATAGAAGCTTTGCATGTTATGTAATATAATTAGAAAAAAATATTTTCAGTATGTGTATATCTGCAACTTTCATTAAAATAATGCTTGGTGATGCTGCAATCAAGGTCCTTGTTAAGGAACTCACTGTTTTAGGATGACAACATTATTGGTAGTGTACACTCCATTCAGGTCCCTGCACAGCAGCATGGTGCGCTGTACTGCTGTACTGTGGTGTGGTGACCTCCAGTGGCACCCAGTGCAGCGTGATGCATTTTTTTGCAGGGCAGCACATTGCACAACACACCCAAGTTGTGGTGTGAACTGGTTACATAGAAAACAACGGCTTTATATGTGTCTTAGCAGTGACCTGTACTGACCCCATGTGGTAAAACGCAGGTCACCCTTGTATATGTGAACGGCCCTGAATATTCCCTTACTAACAGATCACTAATCATCAGGGGGCAGCTCTGACAGGAAGAACCAAATATCTACTCTTCTACCAAGATGACTGCTTTTACACAGACACAGTACAGAATCTGTCTTAATTGGCCCTGTATGTATTCATGTGCGATAGGGACCTTAGGTTGTAAGCTCCTTAAGGGCAGGGACTGATGTAAATGTGTGATGTAAAGAGCTGCGTAAATTGTCTGCGCTATCTAAATACCAAAAATAAATAAACAAATAAATAAATAAGCCATGGTAAGTCAGTAATGGGGGAAAAATCAGCTGCAGGTAGGCTACAGGGAATACTGGTGACTAATCCTTTGCCATCCGCTTGTCTTTTTGGACATGGAGGTCCTCTTTCAAAAACCATTTAATTTAAAGTAGACATGTAGTTAGAAAGTAGGCAACCTCTGCCTTGGGACTAATTTAAACAGCATTGCCAGAAATCAGTAATAAAGACAGCAATAAAACTTGAGTTTAATTTTTTTTGTTTAAATCACAGGGTACTTTCAACTATCCATTATCTGCTGAAAACTGATATATGATTTTAGGTGGATGGAACCATTTCACCTATGTCCAATATGTATGACATATTAATGAAATCAGAATGTGTTGGAAAAAACAAAAAAGGTAATAGCCCCACCTTGCTTCCTTGAAAATATAAGGTAATAGCCCCACCTTCAAATATACATTATAACATTAGAAGACATTTACTAAAGGAGTATAGACAGTTCATTTAACTGTGTTTACTTTGAATAGCAAATTATGTGGAAGGAACATTATAGTGTATGTCAAGGCAAAGCGTTTGCATAGAGTGGCAAGGATTAGATTCTTTGTCAAGTTTTTATTGTATTGCCTCCTGTGTCCCTATTGATTTACCACTCTGTTTGCACTAGTGAACATTATCACAGGGACCAAAAGTTAGCGGAAATCCAAGATTTTAGAGTTGGCAAGTTAACCTCAATGAATAGTAACATAAAAATATAGTCACAAGACTAGAAGGTCACAATACTACAAGGTGATAAAATATAAGGCAAAGCTTCATAGCATTGTAACACTGATTAGGTAGCACCAGTTGCAACTGGCATCAAACAATGACATTTCCATTCACAGTAGTAAACAAGGAAAAATATTAAAACTGATTTGTTGCTGTGACTTACTGCACTTTGCAACACTTACCAAGCCTGGCACACTCCATTAGCTCAAGTAGCTGATTAGTGAAGACTGTACATACAGATCTCGCACGTGTATATTCTTTTCGGACGTATTATCAATTTTTGGAACTGTTTATATTACTGTATTACTGTTGGCGTCATACACATATTTATTTATGATTACCTAAATCCCCAGCAAGTTTCATAGTATCGCCCACATCAACGCACGGATTGCGATAAATTTTGTTGCACCAGGAATGTTATAGGACTATATGGACTATTCACTGTGTTTTAACACTAATAGTAATAACAGGGCTCTTTGCCTAAGGCTCAGGTCAGACAAGCATTTCTACCTGCTATGCAGCATGGATGGTAAAGGGGGGTATGGTACCCAGATACTGCACAATGGCTCAGTGGTTAGTAATGTGACCATACAACACTGAGATTCTGGTTTCAGATTACATCAGTTGCATTACACAGTACATAAAGTAGGGCTGTTACTGATTAAAATTTTTGTGTTTGATTAATCGAAATTTTTTGTATCGATTAATTATAACGCACATACAGATCCAACTACATTGGCCTATACACATACAGCACAGCAATGAAGTAATAAAATGAACTAGGATCACACTAATCCAGCATGTTATTAATCTCACGTGCCCCACTCAATATGGCCGCCGCTTGAGTGGGGCAACTCAGAATAATAACGTGCTGGATTAGTGTGATCCTAGTTCATTTTATTACTTCATTGCTCTTCTGTATGTGTATAGGCCAATGCCTTGGAGTTTGGTCCACACTTGTGGGCACACTGACTAGCTGGGAATATTGTAGAAGAAAGGTTCGATGTCAATTGGCAGGCTGCACAGTGATGTTCCCTTTACATGTAAGTATAACCTATTTAAAAATTGATACGGCAGAACAAGTTTCTTGGGCAAACTCACCGGCCCAAGTGGCTCCTTCAGCTAACGAAGGGAATCGGGGAGGAGTCCAGTGACGTCACGGACATCAACGTCACCGGACTCCTCCCCCTTCCCTTAGTTAGCCCACGGAGCCACTTGGGGAAGCGGGAGGAGTCTGGTGACGTTGATGATCGTGACGTCACCGGATCTCCGACGGGACTCCCGGAAGCCGGCGGAGAGGTGAGTATTTGCATTAGCGATCAAAAGCAATTTAATCGATCAAAAATGTTAACGATTAATCAAGGAATTAATCGTTAATTTCCACAGCCCTAATATAAAGCATGCTTATCAATTTCAGCCTTATTAGGTAATTATTATTATACCTGTTATTAAACTTAACATGCAACTGTGCCCAGACTATAACCTTTAAATTATGCACATAGCCTTAACAAGCAGAAAATAAGCATTAAAACAGGTCATCCCTGACCTCTTTAGCCGCTTGTTATGTGAAACAATTCGTTCTCAAACATCCTCACAACAAAGACTCTGAAGTTGGGTTTCATCCATACTTACAGCAAAGAAAGACATGGTGCTTTTTTACATTAGAGGGCTAATACGATATCTGAAGGAGTGGGTACTGGTGCACATTTGCTAACCTTAGCTAGGAAAGAGGGACATTAACATAGGACACACCCCTTTTACACACCCCAATCGCATGGGTCACTGAACTAATGTGCATCAATGATTACGTAAATCCATCTTAGTGTTTAAAAATAATCCATGCAGTAACCCTAGGGGTGTAAGAAAGTTTTGTGCAATATAGCATACACTTTGGCAGTTAAATTATTAATTTATTTATACAGATTTCTACACTACAGCTAAAAGAGGCACTGTTGAGAAACTCCCTGCTGGAATGCTGCTGAGTTATTGCTGGCAGGGAGGAGCATGGGGAGCTTAGCTGCTGAGAGAAAGTGCCAGTGCTACGGCTGTAATCTCTGAGGATGAATTGATCCACAGTGCCTGCCGCTAGAGAGGTCAGTGAGGTCTTGTGATAAAGCTCATTTGCTGCTTGTTAAGAATAAGTAAATACTTGATTGTTAATTGTCTGGACACGGAATCAGTTCAATTTAAGCTCCTGAACCACCTGCTCTTATACTTAAGCTAAGTGCCCCAAATCTGACAGCAGCTGTACTTGTCATCCACTAGCTACAGTGAGAGAGTAGTACAAGCTCCAGGGTTGTAGTTTTTAAACTAAAACTGCATTAAAGTAATACAAATGTTTTACCTATTTCCTTGTGAATTTTATCTTGTATCTCAGGATACTTCAATAAGTATAGCATACACCACAGTAGTCCAGAGGATATGGTGTCAAATCCTAAAAAGGGAAAATAGTATTACAAATAATCTTATATCTTTCTTGAAGTATTAAAGTTATCCATCTCCATCGAAAGTTATAGAATTTATTAGAAAAGGCAGAACCGATCTAGAGCACTTAGGCCTTACTTGCCCACTGCCTTTATGGTCATACTTAAAAATCTGCAACTACAGTATATTACAGGACCAAAAGCCATATGTTCTGGGAATACAGCGAATAGGCACACAATTTCTATTCTATAAAATACCCTTAACAAAAATGGAAGGCTGCACCCACTTCCCTTTAAGACTCAATGGGAAGAAGATCTACATACCTCTATTTGAATGTGATGAGGTGAAAGCATAAATGCTCTCACCTGCTTCTCTCGGGATCAGGGAAAAGAGAACGGGGGCAGACCTCGCCGTTCCCCGACACGCCCTAGCGTTATATACTTCCCAGTGACCCCTTCTCTTGCCTACCACACCCTAATTTCCCTCATTCGACATCTCTCCCCTTTTTTTCCTCCTCCTGTTCTCATTTTGCTTACCCTCATCATGCCCCGTATTTCTTCTTTCTACTCCAGCTCTACATATCTCCTCCTCAAATCTTGTTCTTTATCTTCCACTTTAGGATCCGTTCCTTCTCTCTGACTTTTCAAGCTCCGAGACACATCAAGATGTGTTATACAAAATTACATTTTGACACTACACCGTATAAATCACACCTGAGCGAACTACTTGGTCTACCATCACTTTCTGAAAGTATTTCCATGTAAAGATTGGATGTGACTTGAAACCTTTACAAGCCAGTTTCCATATGTTATGTAACATGAAAACATTTACATTTGGTTACATGCTTAAATAAAATTATTAGATGCACTGAAGAATTTTGTTATGCTGTTACCAGTGTGGAATACATTTTTTTATCTCTAAGAAGGTGGCTGTTAGTTATTGTAGAACATGGTGGCTTTCATGTATGAAAGCTCGGTTCTCTGAAAAAACAAGATGGCTTTGCATCGATGGTCATCTCATGGAAAACATTTGCATAATACATGTGTATCTGCATTACAAAGCTCAGAGGACTAAGACAAGCTACTAACAAGGGTTTGTTTAATTCTCCAAACAAAACTGATCGGTAGAGTTAACTTGGCATTTCCATTATAGCCTTTTAGCCAGTATTGGGCATATTGACTAACTAACCAAAAAGTGTATGCACTTGTAAGAGGGCTATTGGAGATATTTTTTTTTCTGCATATCTGTTAAGAGATTTCAGAAGGATCTTGAGAACTTGTCTCCCTAGAGTTAGTGGTGGGATATACAGCTCAGGAAATCAGAAGAAGAGGTAAGGCATACAGTGCTTCCTAAATCTATATGTCTGCATCTGCTTATAATTTGAACCTTTCCTTTTCACCAAATGTAGCCTTTGAGTAGTAATATTACAATCATATGCTCCGTTTAACTTGCCAAATTTGCAACTGATTTACTTTAAAGTCGTGGTTTTTTTGGTTTACTTTGCCTGTTTTTTGTTTTTTTTTTATAAACCTGTGTCGTTTTCAGCATTTGTTTCTGCAAATTACAAAAACATTTTTGCACTTCAAAAGGACAAAGTACAATGAAAGCATATATTTCACCACCCTTCCTAAAAAGGCCCACTTCATCAAACAATAAAATATATTAGGGGCTGAAAATGTTAGTGCACACATTATAATTACTGAATGGACAGTGAGATGTAGTATAATATCACCTGCACCAAATATGTCATTCACAGTGATGATGATCTGTTCATCAGTTAGTTTGTGATGTTTATCCTCATTGTTTCTGTTACTGCAGAGCTGGATCAGGGCATCTGTTATATCTCTGATATTATTCTAGAAAGCAATGAGAGAAATAGTTCTATTAATACACAAAAAAGGATTTAGTTTTTAATGTCCTAATATAATCCCACAGGGATTTATGATTTGGTTAACATTTGGTTCATTTGATTTGGTTCATATTTGGTTAACATTTTGAACCATTTGCAAAACATGCACTTATAGAAGCTTTGCATGTTATGTAATATAATTAGAAAAAAATATTTTCAGTATGTGTATATCTGCAACTTTCATTAAAATAATGCTTGGTGATGCTGCAATCAAGGTCCTTGTTAAGGAACTCACTGTTTTAGGATGACAACATTATTGGTAGTGTACACTCCATTCAGGTCCCTGCACAGCAGCATGGTGCGCTGTACTGCTGTACTGTGGTGTGGTGACCTCCAGTGGCACCCAGTGCAGCGTGATGCATTTTTTTGCAGGGCAGCACATTGCACAACACACCCAAGTTGTGGTGTGAACTGGTTACATAGAAAACAACGGCTTTATATGTGTCTTAGCAGTGACCTGTACTGACCCCATGTGGTAAAACGCAGGTCACCCTTGTATATGTGAACGGCCCTGAATATTCCCTTACTAACAGATCACTAATCATCAGGGGGCAGCTCTGACAGGAAGAACCAAATATCTACTCTTCTACCAAGATGACTGCTTTTACACAGACACAGTACAGAATCTGTCTTAATTGGCCCTGTATGTATTCATGTGCGATAGGGACCTTAGGTTGTAAGCTCCTTAAGGGCAGGGACTGATGTAAATGTGTGATGTAAAGAGCTGCGTAAATTGTCTGCGCTATCTAAATACCAAAAATAAATAAACAAATAAATAAATAAGCCATGGTAAGTCAGTAATGGGGGAAAAATCAGCTGCAGGTAGGCTACAGGGAATACTGGTGACTAATCCTTTGCCATCCGCTTGTCTTTTTGGACATGGAGGTCCTCTTTCAAAAACCATTTAATTTAAAGTAGACATGTAGTTAGAAAGTAGGCAACCTCTGCCTTGGGACTAATTTAAACAGCATTGCCAGAAATCAGTAATAAAGACAGCAATAAAACTTGAGTTTAATTTTTTTTGTTTAAATCACAGGGTACTTTCAACTATCCATTATCTGCTGAAAACTGATATATGATTTTAGGTGGATGGAACCATTTCACCTATGTCCAATATGTATGACATATTAATGAAATCAGAATGTGTTGGAAAAAACAAAAAAGGTAATAGCCCCACCTTGCTTCCTTGAAAATATAAGGTAATAGCCCCACCTTCAAATATACATTATAACATTAGAAGACATTTACTAAAGGAGTATAGACAGTTCATTTAACTGTGTTTACTTTGAATAGCAAATTATGTGGAAGGAACATTATAGTGTATGTCAAGGCAAAGCGTTTGCATAGAGTGGCAAGGATTAGATTCTTTGTCAAGTTTTTATTGTATTGCCTCCTGTGTCCCTATTGATTTACCACTCTGTTTGCACTAGTGAACATTATCACAGGGACCAAAAGTTAGCGGAAATCCAAGATTTTAGAGTTGGCAAGTTAACCTCAATGAATAGTAACATAAAAATATAGTCACAAGACTAGAAGGTCACAATACTACAAGGTGATAAAATATAAGGCAAAGCTTCATAGCATTGTAACACTGATTAGGTAGCACCAGTTGCAACTGGCATCAAACAATGACATTTCCATTCACAGTAGTAAACAAGGAAAAATATTAAAACTGATTTGTTGCTGTGACTTACTGCACTTTGCAACACTTACCAAGCCTGGCACACTCCATTAGCTCAAGTAGCTGATTAGTGAAGACTGTACATACAGATCTCGCACGTGTATATTCTTTTCGGACGTATTATCAATTTTTGGAACTGTTTATATTACTGTATTACTGTTGGCGTCATACACATATTTATTTATGATTGCCACATTGGAGGGATTTTCACTATTTTTCAGATATTTATGAGATTTATTTACAGGGATATTCACAGAGCTGCCAAAGGCAGCCGAGTGAATAACTGAGCCAAAGTGAACAGAGCCGAACGACGGGTATTACTCCGGCTCAGTATGGCTGATTTCAACCGTACATCGGTACAAGTGCAGAGGGACTTCGACTCAGCCGGTCCAACATCTGGATCAGCTGAGACGAAGCTCCGGTAGCTGATTCGCTGCTGTTCACCCCTATTCTCATAGGGGCCGAACGGCAGTGAGTGAATAGCCGAATGCCGCAGGGCGGCATTCAGCTAGGTTATTTTGCACGGTACCTTCGTGGTACAGAGCAGAATATAAAATAAGTGAAAGAGATTATGGGGCCCCCTTGGGCTTAACATATATAAAATCCACCCAATGCATTATTACAAGGGGTGGGCAAATTTCATTCATCTAGCTGTGGTAAAACTATAAATCCCATCATGCATCTGGCTGTGGGCGTCATGTATATGCAAAAGTATTGCAATGCATCATGGGTCTTGGAGCTCCACCACAGTTACAGAGCCAGAGTTTGCCCACCCCTGAAGATCCTCTACAATTTAGGAATGATCGCTGTACAAATCAACGCACAGCAAGCCTCAGTCCAAAACCAACGTACGGCAAACCTCAGACCAGAACCAACACACTGCAAACCTCAGACCAAAACCAACACACTGCAAACCTTAGACAAGAACCAACGCACTACAAATCTCAGGCTAGAACCAACACACTGCAAACCTCAGATCAGAACTAACGCACTGCAAACCTCAGACCAGAACTAACGCACTGCAAACTTCAGACTAGAACTAACGCACTGCAAACCTCAGATCAGAACTAACGCACTGCAGACCTCAGATCAGAACCAACGCACGGCAGACCTCAGATCAGAACCAATGCACGGCAGAACTCAAAACAGAACCAACGCACGGCAGACTTCAGACCAGAACCAACGCACGGCAGACCTCAGAACAGAACCAACGCACGGCAGACCTCAGAACAGAGCCAACGCATGGCAGACCTCACACACACAACACACACATAACACATAAGGGCATACATGTCCTCACTCACACTGGGCATGCATGTCCATGCGGCGTGCACGCCTGTAAACAGCCGATCCCGGGAGGGACAGGGGCTGCATGTGGCTGCATGCAGCAGCCTGTTCTTCTCTATGGGAGGACACAGTTGTACATCATACGGACACCCGGACTTCACATCTATGCGGGTACGGGGGCTCCGCACTTGGACGCAGAAAGGGTCCATCAGACACGGATGACACCGTACAGCCGCGTCTTCCCATAGAGGAGAACAGGCTGCTGCGCGCAATCACACGTGTGTGATGTGCTCCCAGTGTGAATGAGGCCTAATACACACACACAACACTTAATACGCATACACACACAACACATAATACACACACAGCACACACACAATACACATACAGTACACACAATACACATGCAATACACACAGAATACACACGCAATACAGTACACACAATACACACGCAATACAGTACACACAATGCAGGACACGCACACACAGCATTACTATGCAGCCCGCTCATAGTTCAAGAAGCCAGGGGAGGAAGAGAGGAGAAGGCTGAGACAGGGAGAAGAATCCCCCCTTCCCCCTCGCCACGCTGCTCCAGGCCGGAATGTAAAGTGTATAGGAGAAAGTGTGAGTGCAGGAGAACTCCTCATACCTGCTGACAGCTTGCCTCCTCCGTCCTCCAGTTGTCTCACTCCTGGCTGAATCTCTGCCCGACCTTCTAGGCCCCCCTTCCCCAGTGCCCTCAGGTGCCCTGGCAATGCCTGCAGAGGGAGAGGGGTATCATCCACCCTGGCTGAATGATATTATATGCCCCCCTAGTATCGGCGCTGACAGGATGTGTGGAGGCAGACTCCCCTAGCCCGTGCTGCGTTCGGTCCCCGCTCACTTGATGGGGCCCGCCTAGTACAGGGCAGCTGCCTGTACACCCCTATCGGCAGGCCTGGTCACTGGCCCCAGGGCCGGCCTTAGGCCTTTTGGCGCCCTGTGCGAGAAAGCTTTACAGCGCCCCTCAGTGACCACACCCCTCGGTGACCACACCCCACAGTGGCCACACCCTAACTCCGCACATGTCTAATAATATGTGCGTGTGTGGGGGGCAGGGGGGGCAGTTTTCACTTTTTAAAAATAATTGTTTAAATTTTTTTTTCATATTTTTTTATTTTATTATTATTTATTTGTTTTGTACTGTTGGGGGGTCTTCGGGGAAATATTAGGGGTCCAAACAGACCCCTGACATTTCCCTTTTAAAATAGGAAAGAAATTGAGGACACCAAATCCTCAATTTCTTTTTCTGCAGCCTCAGCACTCAATGAATGGGAAGCACTCAGTACAGAGGCTTCCCATTCATTCAGACACAGTACATATTTATCTATCATCAATCAGCTGTTTCTGAATGGGGAGGAGCCTCTGTAGTGAGTGCTTCTCCCCATTGAGGAAATCTTGAATGAACAGGCTGTGATGTAAATCACAGCCTGTTCATTCATAACTGGGGACACATAGTACTATGTGTCCCCAGTTATTTACAAACACTGGAGTGATCAGACGATCGCTCCAGTGTTTGGCCTTCTCACACGGAGAACCGGTAAATATCATTGATATTTACCGATCCCTGGCTCTGCCACGCACAGAGCCGCTGTCATCCTGAAACTGACAGGATGACAGCGGCTCCGATCTCCTACCCGCTCGGCCATCCTGACAGCTGCGGGCGCGGCTTCTCTCCAGACAAGCTGTGTCGGTCGCACGGTGCCCTTGTTGTCATGGCGACCTTTGCGGCCGCACAGCTCGCACACCCCTAAGGTTGGCCCTCATGGGCCCCATGCTGGTCGCGGGCCCTCGGGCCGTGCCCGACTCCCCGATGGGTCAGTCTGCCCCTGGGTCGAAGAATTAATTTTTAAATGATCAAAAATAGGAAAATGTAAAAAAATATATAAAGATATTTAAGGAAGGAAAACGAAAAAAAATTATAACAAAAAACAATTGGGCAGTGCTGGGCAGCTTTAGCAGTGACAGCTAGCTCCAGCTAACTGTTTCCTATTGGCCGGAAACCTGCTAGAGTCTTTTAGCAGGTCCCGGCCAATGAATAACAACTGGGCAGAGCTGGCAGTGACGTCACGGCCGGCTCATTCCAGTTGTTATTGTTTAATAACAGATCAGCGCCCCCGGGTCAATTGAGGACGCTGATCTGTCATTACAACATTACAGCTGTCATTTGCAGGACGAACGGTCGACTGAACCAAACCAAAGAGAGCCGAAGCATCAGCTGAAGCTATGCTGTATCTTTCTGCTCATTAGTGAATAACCCCTTAGTGTCTGGAGTCTATGTACATTGGGCTTATTAGGGGAAGAGTGACATAATTTTTAGATAGATTTATCTACACCTCTACACCAGGTGACCCCTTCTTCTGGCAGCTTGACATGTTTTAAATATAGAATCCCTTTCCTATCCATTGTATGGTTTGATTACAGATCTTAAAAAAAACATTACATGCAAATATTATAACATTGGATATGTCACTTAAAACAAAAACTAAACTATGGTGAAAGAGTTCAACGAAGATGAGGAAGAACTGAATTCGTTTATTTCCTGCATTTGGCCCACGTAACTTGAATAGGGGCTAATTTAGGATGAGTAACAACAAGTGTTCTGCCCTCAGGCATGGGACTTTTGACTTATCGACCTGCCATCTCAAAATCAGCCACATTTCCTTTACAACAGAGCACACTGTTCTTCTATGGTAAGTTCACAGCAACCTCTAGCTCTAGAAGAAAGGAAGAAGTGCATTCTGGGAACTCAGCCTCCATTTTGGAGAAGAGAATCTGATGCCATCCTAAGCGCATGTATGGAGTAAACACCCAGATTCCCCTTACGGCAGCATCACTGGTAGGGACGGACTTGTTTCTCTGAATATTTGTGAGCTATCACTCTATTTACATATATCATGTATTGATTTTGTGTTTTCATGTTCTTTTTTTACCAGTTTCACCCCAACCTGTTTTGTTCATAAAGCTTTAAAGGTTAAGTACACCTTTTGCAAAAATTAGAGAAATGCATATTTGATAATAAAAAAATATGCATTTCTTTCATTTTTGCATTTAAGCCTGGGAAGCATTGCAATGGTGATCACTCGATCACAGCTGCAAAGCTTAGGCTTCTGCACATTTTCCTACAGGCAGAGCTCTGTACTGAGATATGGAGTTTCAGATAGGAGAGATGGAGAAGGGCAGCTGGACAGGAATAAGGACAGCTCTACCGCATCTAACCAGAGGGAGGATGGCTGGATGCTGTATGAGGTGATTTAATGCAGTTTGAAGTCCAGCCGTCCTCATTCCCGTCCAGCTCTGCCTGTATGAGATTGTGCTGAAGCCTGAGCTCTGCAGCCCTGATCGAGTGATCAGCGTTGCAGTACTTCCCAGGCTTAAATGCAAAAATGAAAGAAATGGATTTTGTTTTTATATTATCAAATATGCATTTCTTTAATTTTTGCAAAAGGTGAACTTAGCCTTTAAGATTTAATCCAGTCTGGCTTATTGCAGAATAAAAGGGTTTAGCTGCATGTCGAGCTATACAGGCCACAGGGTAACGTGTGGCAGGGACAGAACAACAAGAAAACATGAATCGTGTAGGAATAGGAATTGTTATTTGGTAATGTTAAGAGTTTCATTAGTAGAGTGATAAAGTCAACAGAAAAATGTAAAACACATTTTAAACTAACAATGAGAATTATTTATGCCCCCTTACCTCATCATGTGACTCATAGTGATCTTGTACAGATTTAGCAATGAAATCATTCAAAGCTCCTATGAATTTCTTCAGTTCATTTAAGGCGGAGGATGGCAAATATTTGAAAACTGGGATAAAATCTGCTAGAAGTCCAGCCCCTGACAATCTTTGGAGGTCATCATTGAGTTCGATGATTTGGAGAAACTCTTTGTCATGATGGTTATATCTCTTACCAAAACACAAAGCACACACAACATTAGCAACGGTAATTGTTACAAGGGGGAGAGGGTTGAAACTTCCCTGCTTTTTTGACAGTTGAGTCATGCTGTTAACAAGCTCTGATGCTTCAGCAGAAATATATTCTTCAAGGCGACAAGAGCAGTTTGATGAACTGGCCTCTTCTTTTGAAAAAGACCTTAAAGCATTTTTCATTATCTTCTTATGTATTTTCCAGGCCTCACTGTACTTCTCTGAAAAAGTCATACTTTGTCCGTTGGCCAGCAGGGAAAAAGAATAGAATTTTGGCCTGTCTGCAAAATGCTCTCCTTGTTTACCAAGAACCTTTCTCACTGTGTCAGAGCCACTTACAACAACAACAGGCATCATGCCCAATTTGATGAGGAAGACATCTCCATATATTTTCCTCATCTCAGTAAGAGATATATGAGCTTGATCTCCAAGCTGAAAGAAGTTGCCTATAATAGGCAGTGACCATGGGCCTGGCAAGGCAAGTGCTCTCCTTTTGTGTGACCACAGTACTAGCAAAACAGTTGTTAAGGAAATTAGAACCAGAGTCAATTCAAATGAAAAGGGGTCTCCAAGTAGGTTCTTCAAAGCTGTAAAGAAATGAAACTCAGTATTTTATTACTTCCCATACAGTTTGTATTGCTAAAGAATCAGATTTTGGTCACTTTTTGGAGGAAGCATCCAATCATCATTATTCCCCTCTCCCTCAGTAAGCATACACTCCAATGCTTGGCACAGTCCATAATCACAGATATCCCACTAAAAATATATATAAGCTTTTAACAATTTGTCTTGTTTATTACCTTATTGTGCTCACAAGATAAAAGGAATATAATACGTATCTGAATAATATAATGTGTTCATCTCTTTTATTGGGGCTTGCTCAGAGGAGAAAGAGAAAGTGCACTCAATAAGCTTTCTTACATGATTACTATGACTACCAAGAGTAATGATACACAGCTACAAGCACACATAGTACACACATTCATTCTTCTCACATAAAAGTACTATAAGAATACAAATAAAAAAAGACTTACAAAATGATAACATTTATTTTAATATCAACAAAATCTAAAAGGAGTATGCATATATTATATTCAATTCCTCTCTTCCTGAATTTTTAATAACATAACCTTATTTTGTCCCCTTTTAATGTTTCAGTTCAAGCCCATTGCAGGAGTGCATTCTCGTGGGATTTCAAGCTCCCGGCTCTGCTGGGAGGCACAGTGATGTCACCTGTGTCTCACGGACGCTCTGCATGCTGGGGCCAAGATAAGCATTTTTTTATTATTCTTTTGGTTGAACGGCTTGTTTACTTTTTAAAGATTAAGGATAGGAATGTTGTGTTTGTTGAACACCATGCAAGCTTACTCATAATTTATACTGCATAATGAATGATTGCTATAATGAACAGGTAGATGGCGCCATCACACAGTAAAAAAAAAAAAAGCCGGAATCTTCTCTGGCATACCTTTCTTATGAAAGAGCTATTTTCTGTATTCTCAAAGGAGAGAAGGCATCACAAGCCAACTTGTGTCACCTGCTTTTCTTTGTCAATAAAAAAAATAATTATTTTATAGCAAAGGTGTGCTGATGAAGATTGATGTTTTTAGTTCAGCCATTCTCAACCAGGGTTCTGTGGGACCTTAGGGTCCCCCCAGAGGTTTCTAGGGGCTCCTCTAAACTTTGACTGTTTGTGTTCTCAATTAATAGTGCCTGCATAGTTTCAGAGCCAATGCCATTTGGCAGAGCCAGACACAGTGTGACATTTTGACCACCGCTGTAATGGGTCATTCTTCCTACTGCCCACCAATACAAATGTAATTTTTTACACTGACACCCAATGAATTGGTTTTAGCAGGGGTTCCTAATGACCTGAAAATATTTGAAGGGTTCTTCTGGTGTAAAAAGGTTGAGAAAGGCAGTTTTAGACAAATGTACAATATATTATGTGTCCCAGGGGTGTGGACGTTTTTTTTAAAAAACTACTTGTCCAAGGACTAAAGCGGGGGCCCGATCTACTTGTCCCTTATGACAATCTACTTGTTCTGATACAAAAAAATTATTTTAACCAAAACCGTATTTAGCAGTGCTGAGAAGCGCTTCTCATTGGTCAGCGCTGTCAGGTGATCGCGCTGACCAACGAGTGCTTGCAATTTGCGCGCGAAATTCAGAATACATGGCACAGGTACAGATAGTACACCCGTACTAGCAGATGTGAAGGACCGTTCGCTGACAGTTAAGTACAGCAGAGAAGGAGAGGAGGCCAGTTTTGTGCGGGTAATTCCATTTTCCCAAATTACTTGGGAAAGTGAATTTACCCTTTAGGGCTGGTGTAGACTTGGGCGATCATGTGCGGTTGCAAAAATTTACATTTTTAATTTTTATTATTTTTGGCAGTTTTTTTTCACTTACCTTTATTGCTATCACACAGGGGATAACAAGCCTCTATGTGATAGCATATGGAGGTGACAGGTTCTGTTTATTGACCCTTTCACCTCCAAAACAAGAGTTCTAGCACAATTCTGTGAGTACTCGCAAGGAGAAGAACAGAGAGTGGACGTTCTCCACTCTGCTCCCCACTCTCTCTAACCTGAACTAGTTTGCCGTGGTCCTGAGTCCCCCAGAAGAGTGGGGGACCCCGAAGACCACGGTGGTAAGGCAGAAATAGGGCGGTGACAGAGGCAGCGGCTGGGGACACAGGCGGAGGGCAGAGAGGCAGCAGCCAGAGAGAGAGAGGGGAGGGGGAGTGGAGTGAGTGAGGGGAGGGGGGGTGAGAATCAGGCTGCTTACAAGTAATCTTGAGCAGCTGTACAGCCGCTCAAGATCTCTTGTACAAAACAGCTCCCACGCTACATTTAGCCGTGCTGCTTGCCCAAAGTGCATGTCCTGGGCGTCGGACGATAAGAATTCCACACCCCTGATGCCCTGAACTTATGTTCCTAAAGCTGTTCTTATTCCCCTACCATTCAGCTGGGAAGGGATTAATGCATAATTCTAATTTAATCAGTGGTAAGAGGCATTTTGACCAGTATTTGCTTGCGGCTTGAAGAAAAAAAATTAAGAAACGCAAAACTGCAAATAAACAACATGTTAAATATCATTTGTGTGCTGTGCTGGTGTGTGTTGTGATACAATGATGCAGGTGTACATTTATCCACAACACAGTGTATCAACACAGTGTATCACAATGCATGGCAATGCATCACAATGCTTTGCCATGCGCTGCCACACAGCTGAATTAATGTTATTTCGAAAAGAAAAAAACAGTGCATGTGCAACAGCGCATGTGCATGGCGTACACCACAATAAGGTGCACACTTTTGCATGTGTATAATGTGTGTGTGTGTGGGTAGGGGAGGGGGGTTGTGTTTTACTTATTTATGTTTTACTTTTGGGGGGCTTTGCTAAAATATCAGGGGTCTAAACAGACCCCTGACATTTCCCTTTTGAAATAGAAAAAGAAGTTGAGGACACAGAGTCCTCAATCTCTTTTTCTGCAGCCTCTGTTCTGAATTAATGGAAAGCACTCAGTACAAAGGCTTGGTATTCATTCAAAAACTGGACATAGTAAATATTTACTATTAACCAGTTATGAATGGGTAGAAGCCTCTGTAGTGAGTGCTTCTACCCATTCAGAAACTCATGAATGAACAGGAAGTGATGTAAAGCACTTCCTGTTCATTCATAACTGGGGACACATGGTACTACGTGTTCCCAGTTGTTTACAAACACTGATCCTCTCACCCTCCATCCTGACCCGCTCAGCCACGCACAGATCACAGAGCCACTGGCCATCCTGAATCTGACAGACGGCGGCTCTGCTCTCCTCACTGCTCCGCCATCCAAAATTACATTGCTCCCTCCTCCGCCCCCCCCCCCCTCCGCAAGCCTCAGCACTGTATTTTTCCTCAGATCACGCTGCCTAAGCCCATACAGGTGGGAAGAGCAGAGGGGATCCAGCATGGAGTGGCTCTGGGTGGGGAGGAGAGAGAAGAAGAAGCTGACAGATGCTGGGGGCCTGGGGGGGGGGGGGGGGGGGGCCCCGGGAACGAGCGGCGGCTGGCCGCAATTCAGGATGGCCGAGC
>NW_017306837.1:279911-304522 GCF_000935625.1 Nanorana parkeri
GGGGGGGGGTCGGCGCCCGGAATTTTAATGAATTTTAATTAATAGCTCTTTTACAGGGGACCATCACTAAAGCGGCCATGAACTTGTAGCAGAAGGGGAAAAGCCACCGGCGTATGGCATACTGATGTGGCCAGCTTCAAGCGGTTGTGTTCCGACCTATGCCGTATACATCGAAAGTGTTAAAGGGTTACAAGGGTTAAACGAGACATAGAAGAGCAAAAACAGACTGATTTCAAACCTGTAATGTAATGATTTCAAACATGTAATGTAACATAATCAAAATCAAGAGAAAAATTAGATTATGCAATAGCATGTGCTATAGCTTGACATTTCCCTCCCACCTATTTGTTTACAGACTTAGCAGTTAGATACAATATGCTTCCATTAAGACAACATAGATTTCTACTACCAAATGAAAAAGGATCATAAGTATGGAATCAGGCACAGAAGAAATGTAAGGAAAAAGACGGAAAACTATTTACCTGATGCCATGGTCATGGACTTTGATTCTCTGTGCATTATAAAGTAAAAACATAGATATGTTGTGTGTTCCTTTTGATGGATGCCTTTCCTCAAACTGGTTTGACTTGTTCTTTAACAACTGTATTTTTCTGTGCACATTTCAAGCTCATATTCCATTATACTCTACTTCTTTCTTCAAATGTGCTACTTTTTGTTGTTTTCCCTGCGTAAGGACAATTTCCGGCCTTGGCTCTTTGTAGATACATGTTATCTACCATTTACACACTGTACGACTATGACCTTTGCCTCTTGCTTTGCCACAGTGTTCTACTGCAGTAACAGTAACAATATACATTTCAATAATCATAAGCCATTGCAAAGTATTTTACTTTTAGTTTTTCAAGAAAATCACCTTCTCTTAAAGCCAGGCAGGTACTTCTTGCCTGAGAGTTTCAAAAAAATATTTTGAATAGTTGCATTGCAGCATAACTAGTTGATTTCTTTGCTTTGGTTACTATAAAATGACATACTTCATGTGAAAGGATCAGAGTTTCTTATTTGTTAACACGATGCAGCTTTACTTAACAATAGAAAGCATACAGCACTTACATGCAACTTGCAGCATCTTTATCTGTATGTGATCTCCTTGTCTGTGTCTACCTGGGCATAAAGTCATAAAAATCAAATATAAAACACATGTGAATTGTGACAGTATACAACAAATGACAACAAATTTAATGTGCTATAAACTAACCCTAATGAAAATAATAAAATAAGTAAACCGCTAACACACTGGCTGGGTTCACATCTAGGCCTTTTCGAATATGCTCGTTTGTCGCACGGTTTACAGCGATTCGTGGTAAAAAAAAACGCGCGACAAACGCGCGTTTCCGAGGGCTATCTGGCTGTATCCCAATGGATATGCGCAGCAAATACACCCCACAGAAGCTCCTGTACTTCTTTGGGCGTAGGGCGTTTTGCAGCGCGTTCTTACGCGCTTTAAAACGCCCAGGTGGGAACCATACCCATAGGCAATCATTGGCTTTCACATGTTGAGCGTTTTACAGAGCGTAGGAACGCACTGTAAAACGCCCAGGTGTGAACCAGGCCTTCAATCTGTTGTTTACACAATCCAAAAATAGCAATAAATAAATAATATAGCGCTAAACAACACAATAAAAGTGAAATACAATCCAATAAAACTGCAACTAATCAGTGTTAATGATATAATAATATGGATCCATTGAACACATAACACTAAACATAACACAACAAAGAAAAACAAAGTAGCATTCAAATAATTCATGATGAAACCTGTTCAGTTCTCAATGCCAATATCAGTCTTTAGAAGAACAAATTGTATTAAATCTAAAGGAAAATGTGTCTGACTTAGATCCAAATGCCACACAATATAGGAAGTGAATTAATAATATAATTAAACTCATTAAACTCATGTGTGCACATGCTTTTTTCCCTACAGAGGGAGTATGCTCATAAAGAGAGAAAATAAACAAATCCCATAGTGATTTCCTTATAAAATTAAGCTTTATTGAAATTAATAAAACATGGTCATTCACATACATCAATACTTGGGCACACAGCATAGTAATGAACGGCAGTGCCCAAAATGCATTCATCAGTCAGCTAGAGAGAACTCATTACTTCACATTCAATGGTGACATCATCTGATATTCACCCTATGCATTACGTCGATTTGACATCTGCAGGGGTACCAATTAGACGTAACTCTCCTTATGAGTATACTTTGGTGATTGATATTTGGCACTCTGGGCTGACTGAACTTTATCACAAATTGTTTGAATGCCAGTTTTTTGTTGTTGTACTATGTTTAGCAACAACACTAGATTCATATTATTATACCATCAACACTGATAACACTGGTCTACAAGGAGAAAGCCTCAGAAATGAGAGTTAGCTAAATTTTACCAGAATTGGGTCGAAAATTGGCTCCAGGTTCCAAGATACAGCTTCAGGTCAAAATTGCATCAAAATAATTCAAAATTATGAGGGGATATGTGATTATGCTCCATAACTTTTCTGCAAAATGTGATATAGCTGTTTATCTTTTTATTGATACCAATAAAAATAAAATTTTCCATTAATTTATTGTTTTTTCATGTAAAATGTTTATGCTTTAGATCGACGGCATTACATAGTTAGTCAGGTAAAAAAAAAGACACAAGTCCATTGACTTACATTTACATGGACGGCCCCGCATCAGCTGCATCCTGCTCTTCGTCTTTATCATCATCTGAGTCTAAAGATTAAGATTCTGGTGGATATGGAATAGGCAAGTCCTCACCATGGGGTACAGGACGCAGTGCGGATGGAATGTTTGGATGTTTGGTCCACTTCTTCTTTCTGCGAAAGGTATGGACTTTTTCTTCTTGTTTAGCCAATGACGCAGATAAGTTGCACATGTAATACAACAATAATGAGGGGCCAAACTCTTGTCCTGATCCCCTATATTGCATCCAAAATATAGGTGGTATGCTTTTTTACCACTGCCATCATACTGCACTTTTGAGATGCAAATGTAGCAGAAGTTATCTGCGTTGTTTGCACAGTTTTGAGGCATCTTGGCTTCTGAGGTAAAATATCACGCAACTGTTCCTTTGAAATTTTAGGCAATTACACTTTCACAAGCCACCAGATGTAACTGTATGATGCATAGATCTGACCAAGACAAATGTACCTTGCAATAAATGAACAATACATTACAGTTCGGTAATAATCTTTGGTTCAAAGTGAAGATAAATGTATATACGTCCATATGGTACGATTTTCATTGTTCTACTGTACTTTGTCGAGAAGTTACGAGGTATCATGATCATCAGACACCTGCCTCCCTTGTAGGCAAATATACTTGCCTGTGTATAAATCTTTATTGTGAAATATCTTGAAAACTTCAGCCAACCAGCAATGTTATCACCTGTTTTCTAATTCATCTAATCAAAATATGTAAGAATTAACACATTTCATCTTGGAGGTCGATAATTTCCCAAAATTTGTAGACCAGTGTTAGTAGCAGTTTTATTGGATTTTATTTCTCTTTTATTTAGGAATGCACAAATACCAGTATCGGTATCTATGCCAATACTGGACATTTTCACGAGTACGAGTCTCCCGATACTAAGCGCTGATAACGGCACTTTAAATGTTTAAACAGGAGTGGCTGCCGGGAGGTCCCACGCTTGCTAGGGATCTGCTGGGGAGCCTAAGGGTACCAGGTTTTCAAAATGATACTCAGGGACACCCTACTAATGATGCCCACTTTGAACCACACCCACAAAACATCTCCCCATTTGTAGCCAAACCCACAAGACATGCCCCCATTTTTAGCATGCCCTCAAACAATTGGTTACAAACTTTTGGAACAAGCGGAAGACATTTAAGATTTAAATATAAAGTAAACAGATTTTTTTTAAAAACACCGAGATATGCATGCATAGTTAGGAGGTACCTAATAGCTAGATAGAAATGAATAAATCAGTTTGAGAATTGGGGAAACTTGGCAACAAAATCTTTTTCAAGAAATTGCAAATTGTAGTTTACCAAAATAAAAAAATCTTGAAGATGTATAGACTCTGCTGATAACCATGTGATTCCAAAATCTTGATTCCCTGGATTTACGAATTGTGGATTTCTCTGGAGATCACACAAATGTACATTTGCACATACAGGCCCCAAAAAACAAGGTTCATCAAATTCACTAGATGGATGAATCTAGAATCTATGAGAGGCAACAAGAAAAATAACAATTGGTTAAGGAGATTGATAGGCACAACTTTACCCAAGGGAATCAGATATTCTGGCTTGGGGATTTCACAATTTAAGTGGATCCATGTGGACAAAGTAATCTAGTAAATCTAGTAATCTAGTAAAATATTGGATGCGTTATCCAACAGGGGTCATTTTTTTGTCTAATTATAGTCAGTGTCCAAAAATGTTCCTTTACAAAGATAGGTATCATACATAGAATTGAGATTTTACTGTTATTTTCTCTCAGGATGTGTTATTTTGTCACCAACCCATGTCAGCTTCTTTTCCTGCCCTTCTCATCAGACCCCTCAACGATACCTATAGTATCACCAGTATAAAGCTAGTAATATTTTAAACTGATAGTTAGGAATGTACATTCAGCAAAGTAAAAGTTCATTTAGTGTAGTAAATTATTGAGAAAATATTTTCATATTAAATGCACAATAATTTTCAAGGGTAATGAAAAAAAATCAATTTTCAATTAAGAAAAAGGCAAATAACACAGAAAATTAAAAACGCTTAATACATTAGCTTTTGCAAAGTGGTCCTTTACTTTTTTTCAAATATAGTGGGGGGGAATTTATCATAGCAATTGCTTGAAAGTGTTTGAACTTGCATGAAATATATTTGATGCACTTTGCACCAGATTTATGTTGCTAGTGTAATGTTGTTCATAAATAAGGTTAAATAGACTCCAGGAAAGAAGACTTGTAACTCCAGACAAAAAGCTTAACTGTTGCTTCTTGAAAAAATGGTCATGGGGACTTCTTAGGATGTGATTGTTTTCTTAGGTGATGCTCCAGTTTCAGACAGCTGCAGAACAAGTGCAGATCAAAACAGGCGCAAAGCACGTGCAAGCTCAGGTCAAAACAAGGGCACATGTTAAAAGACAGATTTGCACATTAAAAAAAATATCTAAGAGGCTAAAACTGTTGCAATTGCTTTGATAACCCCCCCCCCCCCATAGTTCTTCCAGTTCTTCCAGCCTTAAGGTAATATAGTTGCTCGAACTAATATATTAGCATTTAGGTTAATTATTAGGGTTAGACAGGTAAGGGTTCCATATTACAAACCTATATTACTTAAACCATGATATTTAAGAGCTTATTATTCTATGTAATAGAAGAGATTCTTCCCTGTAAAACAACAGGGTGCTTCTTACAGCCCAACAGGTGTGCAATTGGAACTCCTTTATAGATTCACAGTGTACATTTTCCTCCCACTCTTGACCGTTCATGATTAGGGGTTATACCCAATGGCTGCAAAGAAAGCAGAAATTGGGTGGGAAGAAGAATCCAAGAAGATGGCAGTGGCTGCGAGAGACCAATGAGAGGGAGCGTGGACCTGTCATCTCTGAAAGAGGCCAAAGTTAGAGGTAAGTTTGCCAACGTTATTTGCAAACATTATGCATGACTGGATTCCCCCCTCCCCTGTCCGATCCTCCAGCGCTGACTGGCGGAACGGACGGGGGAGGGGGCAGGTACAGCTGGCTCTGCCTCCTGAAAGGCAGAGCCAGCTGCCACTCACACAGCTGGGTGGATCCAGACATAATTGTCAGGATCCGCTCCAGCGTCTCAGTATACCGTGAGCTGTAGCTCGCGGTATACTGAGCTTTGGGTGACAGGAGAATGCTAGTTTGTGTCCTCCCGTTACCCTTAGGAGAACTATGGGGGAAAGCCCTAACTATGGGGAAAAGCCTCTCCTTTAAACATGCTGTAGCCCTTTGCTTATTAACTGGTCAGCTGTGATCACCCTGTGTTCAGGAAGGATAGTCATTCTTTTTATGTATGCTTTAGTTATAACTATTTGTAGATGACCCTTAAAATCCTAAATTCTTCCTAGAACATTAGATGATTACTTTTTCTGGTCTGAAGTTTTTGAGGATAATAAAATGTAAAATTGTCTACTGAAACTAGAAGTCATATGGGTATTTTGTATAGAAACATATTATTTTCTTTATTGTGATCTGAAGGTTATGTTCTGTTCACAAATGCAATTATTCACTTAATTCATTTATCTGAAGAAGGTTGTTAGAGTTCTGAATGTAATGCAGTTCACTTTCTCTGATAGCAGCCAAGCTTACATTACAGACTAATGAGTCACTACCCTTATTTTCAATAAACAGACAATCTGAAAGCTGATGGGCTCAGCCAGATACAACAAAGAAAATACTGATCTATGTATCACTGCAATTTTGTATTAAAAAGTATAGTTTAGTTTTAGTTGATTTAAATACAATATCACAGTAGCGAGCTCCCATCTACTGCTTAGAACCAGGATAAAAAGCTACATTAGCTAGGATACGAGAGATATTATGTTCCTTTGTTTAGGGAGTTGGGGTGTAGAACTGACTCTTTATTGAATGACTGTAAGGTCTGTGGTAGCGCTACATAATAAGGGCACCAAATCAGTCAAGCAAAACAAGGGAGGTTGGGCTTCCTCCTGATAAACCTGCGCCCAATTTAATCTTTCACATTTTCTGCAAAAGATGTTTATCTAAACCTCTGCTTTTAATCTCAGTGGTTAGACAGGTTTTTGCATGCTGGCTGGTGAGTATGACGGGAAACTTTTTGCTGTTTTACTGTTTGAAGCCTTTCATGTGCACCTTGCTGTAAGGCTGGTAACGAATTGATGAGTGCATTTGCCATTTGTTTTGCTTGACTGATTTGGTGCAGTGACGCATGGGGGGCCTCAGCTGCCGTTGTGATGTGCAGGGTCCTTTGTGTGTCCCTGTGCCTTTAAGGGAGGTTGGGCTTCCTCCTGACAAACCTGCACCCAATTTAATCTTCTGCCCCATGTGCTCCAAGATGGAGACTCTCATAGTTTAGAGTTAGGACCGCATAATATGGAGGTGCCTTGACGTGGCTGTGCGGCTTTCACATTTTCTGCAGAAGAAGTGTATCTAAACCTCTGCTTTTAACCTTAGTGGTTAGACATGTTTTTTTGCATGCTGGCTGGCAAGTGTGCTGGGAAACTTTTTGCTGTTTTACTGTTTGAAGCCCTTCCATGTGCACCTTGCTGTAAGGCTGGTAATGAATTGATGAGTGCGTTTGCCATTTGTTTTGCCAGCACTGAATGATGGTGCACCTGTGCACAAAACTTATTAAAAGGATGCTGGTTCAGGGTTCCACCTGGAAAACAAAGGTGTCTGTCCAGGAGTCATGAGGACTCCATCCTGGAACCAGCCAGTGTGGCAAGTCTGTTGGATGCAATCTCTGTGGGAGGGGTTTAAAGTAATAACCTGAAGTCAGTGAGACTTGGAAACACGTTATTTTGTTTAAAGACAAAGCTATAGTTGTGTTCTTATGTTGGAGAAACCCCTGTGAGGGAAAACTGGTGTGAACGTTTAAATAAAAGTGGGCGGGTAGGCCTAAAAAGAACATGTTTGCGAGTGGACTACATCCTTAAGGTTCTACCATTTGAAGATAAATCTCACAACACTTATCGATGCACTAAGTGGAGGGGTGCTAATATCAATGTAAGAGTAAAAGGATATGATTAGAACAGATAAATAATGAAAGATTGTGAAGAGAGGGGGAAACAAAGCTGGGTATAGCTTGGGTATGACATACATAGGATTTTTTTTTATGGATGTAAGGCAATGTATAATTGTTTGGATTAAGAATAATAAAAAAAAAATATATATATATATACACACACTGTATTAGAAAAAGTATTGGGACACCCCTCCAAATTTTTGGTTTTAGGTTTTCCGTGAAATTTCCTTGCTACTAAATATTCCACGGTCAACTGTTAGTGGTATTATAACAAAATTGAAGCAACTGGGAGCAATAGCAACTCAGCCACAAAGTGGTAGGCCACGTAAAATGACAGAGCAGGGTCAGTACATGCTGAAGCGCACAGTGCGCAGATGTCGGCAACTGTCTGCAGAGTCAATAGCTACAGACCTCCAAACTTTGTGTGGCCTTCAGATTTGCACAACAACAGTGCGTAGAGAGCTTGATAGAATGGGTTTCCTTGGCCGAGCAGCTGCATCCAACCTTACATCACCAGGTGCAATGCAAAGCATCGGATGCAGAGGTTGTAAAGCACACCGCCACTGGACTCTAGAGAAGTGGAGATGTGTTCTCTGGAGTGGCAAATCACGCTTCTTTGTCTGTCAATCCAATGGACGTATCTGGGTTTGGCGGTTGCCAGGAGAACGGTATTGCCTGACTGCATTGTGCCAAGTGTAAAGTTTGGTGGAGGGGGGATTATGGTGCTGGGTTGTTTTTTAGGGCTTGGGCTTGGCCCCTTAATTCTAGTGAAGGGAACTTTTAAGGCATCAGCATACCAAGACATTTTGAACTATTTCATGCTCCCAACTTTGTGGGAACAGTTTGGGGATGGCCCCTTCCTATTCTAACATGACTGCGCACCAGTGCACAAAGAGAGGTCCATAAAGACATGGATGAGTGAGTTTGTGGTGGAGGAACTTGACTGGCCTGCACAGAGTCCTGACCTCAACCCGATAGAACACCATTGGGATGAATTAGAGCAGAGACTGCTAGCCAGGTCTTCTCATCCACCATCAGTACCTGACCTCACAAATGCACTTCTGGAAGAATGGTCAAACATTCCCATAGACTTACTCCTAAACTTTGTGGACAGCCTTCCCAGAAGACTTGAAGCTGTTATAGCTGCAAAGGGTGAGCCAACTCAATATTGAACCGTACAGACTAAGACTGGGGTCCCATTAAAGTTCATGTGCGTGCAAGGGCAGGTGTCCCAATACGTTTGGCAATATAGTGTATATATACACATACAAATCTATACTGTGCATATATATATTAATTAATTATACAGCCAACTTAATAAACAAAAAGCAAAATTGTATAATTCATCTGCATGACATTTAGCATTTCCCCTGAAGCCCAACGTCAGTGGTGCAAGGGTGTGAATCTATGTCATTTTGCTGCTATGTTTGCTCATACTAGGAATATTTTTTTCAAAAAGATGGTGATGTATTTAGGTCATGGTAATGCTAGGTACAGGGCAGGATTTCCACTAATTATATAGCTTGTGGCCTAGGGCGCTATTGCTGCTAAGAGCTGCACCAAGTCCATGAAACTGTCTTGGATCCTACTGGGCGGAAATTACTGTCTCTCCTGATGCCCAGCAGCTCCTCCAAGAAAAGGTTTTGGGAGGAAGGCAAGGTAGCTGACCTAGGAGAGGAAAAAAGTATACATGTGGTCAGGGCCTATGCAAGGATTTTGCCTACACAGGCAAAGGCACAGGTGCCCTCAGGTGGCTGCCTGTGCAGCCTTGCACTAGTGCTGGCCCTGATGGCAGCAAGACTATAAACAGCTTTGTCTGATCTACTTTTTCTCTCCACACAGTCATGTCGTGTGTGTGTGTGCCCGCCATTCAAGTTTCTGCCTTTTGATTCTGTATGTAGAGTCGCAACAGGAAGAGGAATGTTGAGGGGAGGAATCAGAAGAGGTCACAGTAGATGTGTTGATCTTTCTGAACTATGGGCAATAGTAATAAAAAAACAGTTACGTGGAGCAGAAGTCGTGGAAAATGTGACACTGAGTGTAGCGGAGCCAGCTGGTGACACTAAGTGTTCATGGAGAACGGAGAACAATAATGAATGCACTGGATGGGCTCAAGGGGCAGCTGAATGGCAATGAGGGAGCGCACAGTGACAGGAACTGACATGAAGGCACCTAATAATACTGGAGGCCCCAAGACACACAGGGTTAACCCTATGCCCCTCCCAATAAATGGAATTCTCGTGGCCCATCGTCTCCTCTGCAGACAGACCAGGCAGCCCCGATCACACAGTAGACAGCAGATGACTGTCACTGGGTCAACCTTACACTAGAGCCGCCCATGTGTGTATCTTTTGGAAGCCAAAAGGGACAGCTGCTTTGGACCAAACAACAATGACTAGGCCTGGGGCAACAGCCCATTTTGCCCCACTTTGAGGACTGCCTTGAAGGGTATGATTGAGTATAATAGGGTTATATAGTATAATAGAGTTACATAGTATAAAAGGGGTACATGGTATAGAAATTAATGAGGGGGTACAAAATGGTTATTTGTTTCCCCTGCCTTTATATGTATGAATTAAATAAAGTCAGCTGATGAACACATTCTTCTCTGATCTCCTGTAGAGGATTAGCAGAGCCGCTGCTGAGTGTCAGTGGATGATAATGCAAAGTGCGGTATTGCCTGGTACACCTGGGTGCCAGCCCCATGCAGTACATGGAGCTCTACCTCCTACCCCCTGGTCGGTACATGAGTAGCCCGGCGTGCATTGTCAATAGGAGTTAATATAGGATGTCACTTGGCTGCCTTCCCTCACACACAGACCATAGCTGCATTTACCACTGGGAGGAGCTTCCCCGGGCCCTCCTGGCAACATCACTGGGCAGCCCAACTCACCTCTCTCTCCTGCAGAAGAAGGAGAAGCTGTGACACCTCAATGAGGGCCCATTCACACCATCCAGTGCATTCATCTCACAGTCCCATGGCATGAACACACTGGACCGCTTAATCCTACCCTGCCTGCGTTCTAGGGTGGGAGGGGGTGTAGCGGTGCCATTCATTTCAGTAGCACCGCAAGCAAGCCTTCCGCCCGCAGTGCTATCGCCTGCACTGGAACGCGTGATACCACAATGCCATGCATTCCAGTGCGGTGCAATTGCAAAAAAATAGTGTATGCAATCATTCCAACTGGCATGCAGAGCATTGCGGTACCACATGTTCCAGTGCGGGCAGTGTGCTTGCGGTGCCACTAAAATGAATGGCACAGCCACACCTCCTCCCACCCCAGAACGTGGGAGAAGTGGTTTAGTGTGTTCATGCCACGGGACTGTCAGATGAACACACTGGATGGTGTGCACAGTGAACATGTATTTTCTTGGAACCTGGTTTAGTGGGTATGAAACGTCCCGTGGCATAATGATGCCAAAACGTTCATATTGGCTTCTTTTGCCACATACAATGCTGTTTTAACACCTCTCTCGCAGAGAGACACCTGGTTGCGATTAACAGAATATGTGGATTGGAGCAACAGTCACCATATTTATTTCCAGAGAACTTTTGTTCAAGTCATTCTGAATTGAGAAAGCTGGTCGGATGACCTGTGAAACGTCTTCAATAAAAATAAAGCAAGTCCAGTTGCCTTGACTTATTTTTTACAGATATAGTATGTGTTTAATTAAAAAGTAAACCATTTATTATTCCAGAATAAAATGTAGTTCAGTTATCCAAAATAAAATGTATGTGGACAGGATTAGGTGCCAGAAATCCACATTTGGGAGGGCTGTGATGTATGCAAATTGTGTCTTACAGTGTTGAAACCTTCTACAGTAAAGTTATCTCTCTTTTATTTACTTAGATATATATTGTATATAATTATCTATCAGTTAAAGGAGAACTATGGGGTCAGGGCTTTTCCCCATAGTTCTCCTAAGGGTCACGGGAGAACACAATCTAGCGTTCTCCCGTGACCCAAAGCTCAGTATACTGCGAGCTACAGCTTGCAGTATACTGAGACGTCGCAGCCGGAGTGGATCCCGACATTGCTGTCAAGATCCACCCAGCTGCGTGATTGACAGCTGGCTCTGCCTATCCAGAGGCAGAGCCAGCTGTGCCCGCCCCCTCCCCCGTCTGCCTTGCCAGTCAACGCTGGAGGATCGTACAGGGGAGGGGGGGTCGTACAGGGAAGGGGGGATCCCTGCACGGAGCTGTCAGTGACAGTCACGGCTCTCTGCAGGGATAGATCGAGAAGTGAGCGAGCGACGGTATGTGTTCGCTAACTTCTACTGAGCCGACCTGTGACAGTTTCACTGTCACTGGTCGGCTAGAACTATGAGGCTGAGTGAAAATCACTTGCCTCATAATTCTCCTTTAAATATAACATTTCACATAGTGAAGAGTACACAGAAGCATATGAATTGGGCACTATGACTTGAAGAGGCTTACAAGCTCACGGAGACAGACACAGACAAACACAAATATAGTGACACACACACACCGCCACATACACAAACACAGTGATACACACAGAGACAAACACTATTACCTGCAGCTCAGGACCAGGAGGCAGTGTGGGGAGAGAGGTTAGAACAGCTCCTCCTAAAGTGCAGAGAGTAGGCGGGAGGAGGTAGTGAAAGCACAGAGAAGGCACATGGCAGGGGTGACGTGCGCAAACTCAATGTAAATGATGGTAAAAGTTTACATGCAATCAGCTCTAGCAAGTAACATACAGTAAACTCTCTGTTATCCAGTATTCAACTAACCAGAACTTTCATCTAACCAGAAAAAAAATCCCCTGTGTACTCACTGTTCTGCTGATGTGCGGCATGTATTATCCTGGAAACAACCTATGTCTATTTGTCTTAATTTGATTTTGATTACTGTATTTCAATATTAATATGAAGTCAATACAGAGTTTATGTTATGATATGGTATAGTATGGGGTATGGCATTAGTTAGACCTATTTTTAAGACTAACACTTAAGCAACCAGAAACTACATTTATCCAGAATCTACCAATCCCTGTGGATGCTGGATAACGGGGAGTTTACTGTATTTGGAACAATCCTAACATGGAACAGTTAGCAACATTTTACCATGAAACATATTTGTTAAATCATATCGTTAAGTTAATACTCTTACTGTTATATCTCAAATATTGCCTGAGGTGCCGACACGTGCGGCACCTCAGGCAGTCGCCGGCCAGCTAAATTAGGACCCCACCTGGAGCTCCTCCCACCGGACCAGCGCTGACTCACCGCTGCTCTCCCGCGCCGAAGGTAAGTGAAAAAAAAACCATAGCGCAAACATTGGGGCATTTTGACAAGTACAAATGTCCTGTTTTTACAGGGGGGGAGGGGGTGGGGGCGCAAAAATGCACCTTGCCTGTGTAGGCAAGAATCCTAGCACCGGCCCTGGTCATCAATCCCAGCCCATTTCTGGGAGATATCTAGAAATTCTGTATTTTTCATAACTAGTCACAATGCAGCTAATTGGAGATAATTGTGGCATGCGAGTAGTTAGGATTAGTTGTGGATACTGGTGACAATTTGAGCCTGGATGCAGCACTTCCCTATATTTTCTATGCACAGCTATACTCACTTCAGCCATTTGCAGCATTTCACATAGTGTAAATGGTGCCAATGACAACATTGTGTGCATATAGCTATGGTTAGAAAAGCTTTCAAGGTCACCTTGGAAGCTTTTTTGATTACATCCACATGGCCATCTGCAGGTAAGTGCAGCTCATACTGTGTTCAAATTTTGTCCTTTTTTGTGGGTTTATTTGGGTGTTTTTTGATGCAAATTCATTATTTCAGTTTTTAAAATACTATGGCTCCTTGGTGATTTTTTTTTCTATTTACCAAACAAAAAAACAAAAATGATGTTAAAAAAATTAAGAAAGGCATTTCTTTTAAAAGCAATTTTTCTGTACTTGTAGTGGTTTTATAGGAACAAAACATGGGCAAATGTGCATTGGAGAGAGGTACTAAATATTTTTGTTTTGATTTTTCCCCCGACATACACTATAACAGTGTGACTATAAATTAATATTAGGAATGATCACATTTTAAAAAGACTCTTAGGTAGGCTATGCAGACTCTCCGGTGGGCTATGCAGACTCTCCGGTGGGCTATGCGGACTCTAGATGGGCTCTGTGGACACTCTGGTGAGCTATTCAGGCTCTCAGGTGTGTTATACGGACCCTTATGTGGCTGTGCAGATACTCAGAGTCTTTTCCAGAGATTTTACTCTCAAAACTATGTAAGAAAATGTAAAGCAGCCAGGGGTT
Organism: Nanorana parkeri; assembly: GCF_000935625.1. NCBI lineage: Eukaryota > Metazoa > Chordata > Amphibia > Anura > Dicroglossidae > Nanorana > Nanorana parkeri. The sequence goes on from NW_017306837.1 coordinate 293,938, forward strand.
TCATTTAAAGTGAATTAAAGTGTTGGAGGGCTGCAAAATGGCATGAGAGAGCTATACAATATGTCTGTTAACCAGAGAGGCTGATAGCTACACGCACAGACAGATACAGATAGAGAAACAAGAAAAAGACAAGCTGAAATATCTTTCCCGCGCCGAGACACTGCCAGAACTTTACCGCCTTGTACAATGGGGAAGGGTAAGATGCCACATTTACAGGTGAAACTCGAATAATTAGAATATCGTGCAAAAGTAATTGCAGTAAGTGCTGCAAAAGGGGCCCAAACCAAGTACTGAGTACATATGCATGCTTGTACTTTTCAGAGGTCCGATATTGTTCTATGTACAATCCTTGTTTTATTGATTGCATGTAATAATCTACTTTTTTGAGGTTGTGGATTTGGGGTTCTTGGGGTTTTCATGAGCTGTAAGCCATAATCATCACAATTATGACAAATCACGGCTTGAATTATCTTGCTTTGCATGTAATGAGTCTATCTCATATATTAGTTTCACCTTTTAAGTTGCATTAGTGAAATAAATGAACTTTGCACGATATTCTAATTATTCGAGTTTCACCTGTACATAATTTAACCGTGTTATCTACATATGAATGAGTAGCAGCATTCATATGTAAGTATCACAGCCAAGTCAATTTTTCAGTGGGGAGCCAGTAGCCCCTATCTTAATTTTGGTAGCCCCGGTCGGCCTGACATATTGTATCTGGGTCTCATCTGCTATGTAACCTGGACACAGCCTTCAAAACCGGTACTGTCCGGGTCAATCCCTAGTGACTGCAGGGCATAAATAATTGCATACCCCCAAACTGTGATTAATCTGGGGGGAACCAAGTGCCTCTGTCCCTTTTTCCTCCTCAGTTGTCCTTCTTTTTGGTCTGATGTACAGATATCTATGAACATGTTCTATTAAACTACCAACAGTGTTATTTTGCATTTAAACCCTTCCTAATTATCTATTTGACTATTTTGCAAATATATTAAAAAAAAAAAAAAAACAATTTTACCAATTATTCTCTGCATATAAATTCTTAATAGTCTGCATAACTGGGGACATGACAGGGGTGTGTCTAATGCCTAAATACATTATGCTGGAAGGTGTCCCTCTTTCTGGTCTCAGAAAGTTGGTAGGTATGCAATTGATAGAGTGTTATATAACGCAATGCATAATATCAGATATACTATCATCAAGGATGTCTACTATACACCTTTAATCTAGTAACTGGTACAGATTATGTAGCAGATGAAAACTACAAAAATAAATCTTGGTAGTATTGGTGAGCTCCAATCTGTAAAATCTCTACGGATGTATAACTTTTACAAAGTGACCTGCAGATATTTTTTTAGTGCTTTCAGTGTTATCTAGATTATTTGATATATAAAAGTAACATTGGGATCATAAATGACAGTGCTTTCTTATTCACATAAAGATGTGTCAGTGAGCGCAAGCTTCCTTACACTGGCGCTGTTGTACATTACATGAAAAAGTAAATGTCTCCCTCTCGTGGTCACTATAAATGGCAGCTTAGCTGATAACTTTACTTGCTCTTAATTAAAAATAAGTAAAAAGTGCTACAAAATGTAATTGGTGCACTAGGTACAAGATATTGAATGGATGATTTTTTTTCCAGTTGTAATATCTGCTAAAAACATTTAAAGTAGAAATAAACTTTTACAAAAGAATATTTAGTTGTGTAGTGTATTGTAAGAAAAATTAGATTGCATAATTATTTTTCTTAAAATAATACAGTTTTCCCCTTAATTCATGTTTTTTTCCCTGCATACGTTACATACTCTTTGCATGAACTTCCTGTGGATATGTGCACTTTCCAGTGGTGGCTGGACATCACAGTTTTACTGCAGTGGAACAAGCTAATCCACCGTGACATGTCTCCTTGCAGTCCAGTTCAGAAATTAAGCTGGAAAAAGTGAGAACTCTACAGCTGAGCTGAGTAAGTGTTGTCAACAAAGTAGGTAAAGAAGTGCCCATTGATACACCTTGCTGGTAGGATCACCAGGAATGATTTAAATAAAAGCAAGATATATAAAAAGATGAACTATTTGACATTACAGAAACACATGTAACAGCATATTTGGTTTAAGTGGTTGGGTTTCGATACACTTAAATGTCTGTGCTTTTAAGATGTGCTAGTCATGCATCCTACATAATTAATTAGCTAAATTATTAAAATATGTACTTTTTATGCAAGTTGTAATATTATTGTAGGTGAAGTTATCTGAAGGTGAAAATGTTTGCACTGCACTGTTTCCGCACACTGTCACCACCATCCATTTCAACCCAAGTTACCCAATGTGCCACATGCCAACATTAAAGTTTTCTGTAATACAGACTGATAAAAACAATTTTAGCAAAGGTGGTGATAAAGCCACTTCCAGCTGCTTTTGAATATACCCAGCAGTGGTAACTCCTCCCCCCACAGCATGGGGTAAAGGCTTATTTGATTTGGCTAGGGGGTATAGACATAGGGGTCTATTCACTAAGCTGCCGTAGGTAGCCGAGTGACTAACTGACCCCAAGCGAAGTGAGCCGTACGCTGTTCGGCTATTCACTTCAGGCTGGTACGGCTGATTCAGGCCGTATATCGGCTGAAATCAGCCATACAGCGGGTGGCTTTGTGTGGCTTTGGGTCGGCCGAACATGCTCAGCATGTTCAGCCGACCCGAAGTGCAGAAGGAGTTCGAGCAGAGGGGGGCCTGATGGAGAACTGCAGGTCCCCATTGCTGATTGACAGCAGCAGTGGGTGGGTGCAATAGCTAGTTTGCTATTGGCTATTGCAAATTGAAATAGCCAATAGGAATCTAGTTATGCATTCCTATGGTGATTTCTCTCTTTTTTTTTTTCTTCTGACTGCAGCCAACGGCTCCGATGTCAGAAGAAAAAAAAACGAGCAGGGAAAGGTTTACTCTGCCCAGATTCCAGATCATCAGACAGTGGAGGAGAGTGCTGGCTGCCATGGGAGCGAGGAATTAAGTAAATTTTTATATATATTTATTCCCTCTTAGCCAAAAGAGCATTAAAACATGCAGTGCAGGGGGGTGAGGGGGCCCCAGAGCATAAGTAAAGTTAATAGCAGCCAGAAGTGGGGCTTTCAAAAATATCATTGAGAACCGCATATTGGAATGCAATGTGCACATTCAAGCTGAAAAACGTTTCCTCCCCCTAATGTTGGGCCATTTCTATCCTCTCACTGACCAATAATCCCAGGCACTTTTCACCTACTGGCCTAGGATGCTGGGCAGTTTTCTTCCGCTGACCAATGAAGCTTGGTGTTTTTCCTCATATTGACTAATAGTGCCAGGGATTTTTCTCCCACTGACCACCAACAGCAGGACATTTTTTTTTCTTCCACTGACCACCCTAACCAGGGCATTTTTCCCACACACTGACCAGCAATGTAAGTGGAACAGTTACATAATTTTAACCTCTGGAATATTTATGCTATGTTGTACATTACATAGTCCTGACCAAAGTATTTGTTGTTTCAACAGTTGCTGATTACTAAGTAGCTCAGCAGTAGTACAAGGACTATGGCAAACACGTGCAGTCTATGCTGTGTGTAGGCTCAGACACTATTTAACCATACGCCTTTAATCAACACTCAATAATCAGCCCTATGTAGGCATGCCCACTTTTAACTGTGGTGCACTGTACGCCCTGCATTATCTCTTATCCATGCTGTCTCTAAAGATGGCAGTTACCGGCAACAATGTTGGTTGTTATTATTGCAGTCACTGACACCAATGCTGGGGGTTATTATTGCAGTCACTGACACCAGTGCAGAGTCTAGTTTATAGCACCACAGTTTACTTACTAAAAATTCATTTTCTTGATTGAGAACATGAAGTGTTTGTATTATCTCTCTGGCGCCCTACATTTCTTACAAACATTTTTTGGCACACTGTGCACGAAAGGTTGCCTACCCCTGGTGTAGAGTAGGGATGAGCTTCGCGTTCGAGTCGAACCTATGTTCGACTCGAACATAGCATGTTCGAGCGTTCGCCGAACACAGCTCATCACTAGTGTAGAGTATGTGTGTAATACCATGAGATACTTGACTTTTAAAGGAAAACTACTGAGAGAAATATGAAGGCTTTACCTCTTTTTGACTATAAGAGCGGCCCATCTGTCTCTGGCTCTAAAACTTCCTGAGCAACTGACTTGAAACAGGTATGCAGTATTTGAAGTCAAATTCCTGGTCTGCATGTTTGTCCCATCTCAAACAGACAGAAGGTATTTAAATATTGGGCCAGCATGAGAGCCAGGCGGCTAGTATTTTTAGAAGCAGAAGTAAGCAATGACAGCCTAAGTGTTTTTATTCACTTTGCTTGTTCCAGATCAACTAAATTCCCTTGCATCTATATAGTATGAGGACCTACCTAAGCAAGCCAGGCCAGTTATATCCACCCACGTAGACCCTCTCACACTAACCAATCTTCCCCCCCTTTCTTTGTTAAAAAAAAATCCAAGTTCTACTTACCCTCTCCATGTTCCAGCACTGTCTGTGGCTTCCTCCTCACGCCAGCACCAGCAATTCGGGTACAGTGACAGTCATGTTTTTCTGCACATTTCCTCTGAGCCCAACCTGTCTCTGACATGCCCCCTGGGGTGTGCGTTATCACTCAGGCTGGGCTCCCACTACTCCAGAGACAAGTGATGATCAGGCCAGGAAAAATGCCACCAGGCGAGGAAGCTGATGTGATGTCACCAGACTGCTGACTGAAAGAAAATGGTATATATAGGGTCTTTTTTAATAAAAAAAAATACCTGGTAGGGCTTTGAGGTTCTGCCTTGTTATAATGTTTTTTCTTAAGACATATTTGAAAATGTTCAGAAAAAATGTTGTTTATGAGAACACTACAATACGATAATTTTTTCCTAGTTTGAAGATGACTTTTTCTCAGTGGCTTAGTTCAGTATATCACACAATTGCCCACTGTTTTATAATGTCTTGAATTATCAACAGAGCCTGGACAGCTGCTGGAAACAGTGTTGTATGTTGTCTTAATGCAGTGTTACACACAAAGCTTTAATTCAAGAGTGATTATGTACTAGCAGGTTTTAGGAATGCTTCCTCAGTTCTAAATTGTAAACTAGATATAACTCAATCAGTAAAATCTCATATGAGCTTTAAAATGTTAATATTCCAAACTTTTATGTATTTATATTTTGTAATCTGTAACTTTCTTTAAAATAACACCCAGTGATTCTGACATGTTTACGTACTTCCTATTATAGGGTTACAACTGTCTACTAATCATTCTCCTTCGCTGTCACCCTGTCATATTTACCTATGGCATAGTCTACATGGGGCCGTGCTAACATACATTGCACAAGCATGACCCATCGTTGTCACTATTATGTAAGCTGGTTTAGAGCAATGATGTGCAACTGATGCTGGAGCAAGAGCATGTGTACAGAGAGTGACTAAAAGAGGGTTGAGGAGATCAGCAGTGCTGAGATGGGAAAAAATTTTTAAAAAATGGTGAACACTTTTAAAGGAATCAAGATATAATTATATATAATATATAATTTAGATCTTCATCCCTTTATAAGATATTAATGGTAATGAAAAGTAGACCCTACTTGAGATACCTTTACATAGAAAAACAGATGTAACTCCCAATCCCCACTTACCTGAACCCTAGACCTCACCCTAAAAAGCAAACATTATTGCATTTTCTACATTCAAATATAACAGTACTCTATGAGTACAGGGTATTGGCTGTCTTCAAAACCTTTGCAGTCTTGTGACTTAACTGAAAGCCTGCAGGCTTCCTATAGTGACTATAGCACAATTGTAAAGAGACTTCTACCTTTAGGGGAAAATAAACAGTAATGAGAAATGAACACATTTCCAATTATACGTATTTAGCTATTTTGGATTGTTTTTTGTCTTGGCAGATGTATTATCTGTATAGCAATTACCTTAAAAAAAAGTGCTTGTTGTACATGATAAACTGATGATTAGCAGAATCGCATGTGGGTGGTCTACTACTGTAATTGACAAGTTCTGCACAACAATCTTTGAAAGTAGAAACATATTATTTGAAGAACATGCCATGCACATTGCTTCTCAAGTATAGTTCAGTTATGTATACTGGATGCAGCTATCAGATACAGTAAAGGTTTTACATACAATACATGCAGCAATATAATTTATCCTGCACAGGCAGCTTGAGCAAGGATTGAATTATGGAATAATAGTTTATAATTAAATTACGTTAATGACAACAGTCTCTCTGGGGGTCCTGACATTTGGCTATCATTTTAAAAACTTCTGAAGCCCAAAAGAAAGCTGCTAGTGGAAATACCTGATGTACCGTTTGTAAAGTGATATAGAAATTGCCGGCGCTATATAAATACCTGTAATAAACTAATAATAAATAAATATCTTCAGGATAGAAGCAGCCAGGAATCTGAAATGACATTTGCTACATTTCCTGCAATGTGTTATATATTTATTTTTATTTTAAACAAAGATGGAGTTTCAGTTTATTTCACAATTAACCAGCTGCAATGCTACTATAATTGCTCTACCACCAGCTGTACATTGCTGTGCAAGTAAAATAAAACTACATTAATCGGTTCTAGTTAAGAATGAATGTACTTATGCAACCCTCAGTGCCAACTTATCTTTTACAGTTTTATATTACACTTCTAATATCTTTCAATCATTACACTTCTAAATATCTTCCTATCGTGTTGTTAGCAATACTGCTACTGTGATTAACTAAATATTCATAATTTGCTACTGTCTTATTACATGACTTTTAATAATTTTTGTGTGGCACTCTCCTCTTTATACTTTGCTTACACGTTCTGTGCACAGTTGGTCACTTTAAGGTCATTACAAATAACAAGGTGTCACTCTAGTTTTCATTATTTGATACAGGGAGTATCTGAGTGTCGTGGGGGGTCAGGTAGGATTTTCTTTTTCCTGTTGGAGCAAATAGGACCACATTTTATAAGGGGTTCTTTTGCCTTCCTATGAATCAACTGTGAGTTGAGGGTTCCATGGATACAGGGTTTTTTTTGTTTTTTTTCTTTTGGAAAAAGAACCTGATGGTCAGCCTGAATAACTATGCAACTTTGTAAGCTGCATATAAGAAATGTATTCTCTTAGCAGCATAAAAGTATACAGTATCTAGTTCATTGCATCGGTGGTACTATCATCATCTTTTCATCTCATTTCACAAGTGATAAAAATCGAAGGCATTCTGTAATAATATTTTTTCCAAGTATGCTAACTGCACCTTAGCATTGGACCTGTCACGTGAAATAGTATGTATTGCTTGCACTGTAAGCATTCTTCCTCTTAAGCAGAATATAATAAGCTTACCTCCATGCAGACATAAAGATCGTCATTAAATCCAGTTGTGGAATTCTTTAAAAAAGGAACAAAATACGTATTTTAAAAAAAAACCTACCGTTAGTACCCAAATCTTGCTTTATACATATACTAGCTTGCTACCACATGAAAGGACTCAGGCATAGAGAGCGAGAGACAGCCCATTCAACTTAAACAGCACTTTATAGTGCTGTATTGCACAGGCTGGGAACAGGTAAGCAATCAAGGTATAGTGATAAACTACAGTGGACAAAGTGAGAATGAAATATTTTGGCAAAACAGTTCATATATGTGTATGTTAGTGGTGTATTACCTGAAATATTAGTGTTTTCCTGTAGTTTAGCTTCATTTTTTTCAGGTTTCTATGACTTTGCAAAGTGATGTCAGTCTAGTTGGTTCGGGTCCAAACTGTATTGACTACCTACAGTGTAGTCTGTAGAGAATTCCAGGACATGAATGTGTGGCTTAACAGAATTATGAAACATTACATGACACTAAACTGTGTTGTAAAGTAGCCACCGCTCCAAGCTCACTCCTGTGGTGGACTACAATCTCATGTTTAGTTAGCTAATTTATATTGAGATTGTAGACCATCACAGGAGCGAGCGTGGAGCGGTGACTACTCTACAACACACACAGGGACCATGGGGAACAAAAGTAGCCACCCTCCAGAAGGAAGGACAGTGTCAGCACCAATTCAGAGATGATTTGAGGATCTACAGCTGAGGGATACACAAATGAGATACATTTATGCTACTAGTTAAGGCACCTGAATGTATTTTTAAGATTTAACTCCTGAGTGTAGTGTCAATTTTAAGGCAAAACAAACCTTTGCAATTCAAATACACAAGAAGAAAAAAAGATGTAATTTGGTTTTCATTAAATGGAGTAACATAATTTTATGTTCTAATACAACACACAAGTGAAAGAACCATTCTTTTCCAAATATTGTTTCTGAACAGTAATAAATCTTCAGCAAAAAATAACCCATTATTAACTTCTTGCCGTCCGCCCGTAGTAAAAAAACGGACGGACGGCACTGCTGCATTTGCGGGTTGCCGTCTCCAGACGGCAATTTTTTTCTGCTCGACTCATACTCTGCAGGGGGAGACATACAAACTGTAACATTATCATTATGTCACAATATTTTCCACTGAATGTGCCAATGCAAGAGGTCTTGTTTGAATTACAAAGATAAAACTGAATATGGTATTTAAAATAAAGCGTTTGTAGCTTGTGAGACAAAAATACAGTGTGTAGAAATAATGTACAATGCAGAAACACCTTTTTAGTTTTTAATACAGGATACTTCTGCTAAATAATCAGCAGTGGGAATTTTTTTCCGGCTTTTTTCAATATTCAACACTTTTACACGTTTAATAAAATGAAATTCAGGGCATGCGATCACTTGTCACTTCTATGTGCCTAGCTCTACAGTCTACACATAATAATTCATAATGACTGTTCCTACAGTGGATTTTGTAGTACATTGTAAAATTACTTGTACAATGTATTTGGTGAATGTACACATTCACCAAATATGTTGCACTGTCTAATTCAAGATTTGCTGTATAAACAGTACAAGTACTTTAAAGCAAGCCCTCATTCACCTTTGTATCTAAAAGCAAATTAATTTTCAAAATGCACAACACAGGCATAGTATCCTTGGCTTTTATTTGATGAGAGCAACATCTTGGCAGCCTGCCAGCCCTTTAATGTAAATAAGCAGCAGTGTTTATGTTAGAAACTGATTGCAACATGACTTTAGGCTTCATTCACATCTTTGCAATACAAGATTGCAAGTTACACTGTTAGGTGCACTACAGTGCCATTATTTCTTAATGGTAACACACCCAGCCATCGCATGTATGTTGCATGGCGCCACAACCCATGACAACTTATTGACTTTCATTGTGGTGCAATGCAATAAAAAAAAAAGGCTCATGTACTTGTTTTAGTGTGATTTATTTTTAAATAAAGGGGCTTAAATGCACCACAAGGCACCCTGCAGTGCACCTGTGATGCCTCATTGCAGAGATGTGAAAAGAGCCTAGAATCCTTTGTTGTGATCTTTGAGGATCTTTGAGAACGTAGAACTTCACATTAAGGAACTTTACCCATATCTTCAAAATAACAACAAAGGCACCTTTAGAAATGTTTAGTAATGACAAACTACAAACTTATACGTCTAGATAATTGGGCAGGCTCTATATTCTTTGCATACCTTATTTTTCTGTTCTACCCCATGCTTCTCACAGTGGCCATTTTTACTAAGGGCAGATTAGTATATATCCCTTTACTTCCTGGAACTCTGGCACATGTGACTAGGACATGTGACCATGCACATCATCTCAGGGGAGGAAAATGCCTTTCCCTGAGACCTCATGAGATTACAGATGAGTTTTCTCAGCAATTCTCTGCTGATGTAACCTTCCCAGCACAATTACATCATTTTGGCCAAAGTGAACCAGGGAGTAGAAAAAAAAAAGAAATTGTAAGTAAAATAAAAATGTGTTTGGTTAACTAATGAATGTCAGATGATTTCATGTCAGCATGCAGAGCTGCATGCTGATGTGATTTTTAGTCAAAGGGGGTAAAGATCCGCTTTAAAGCAGCTAGAGAGGTTAAGGATGGTTTGTTTTAAAACTCTTTTACTCTGTTTTAAGAATATGTTAGGAAAAGTTTATTGAACATAGTCTGGGCACAGGTTCCCCCTTAAGTAAAATAATCCCAATCACTAAAATTATTATTATCACTATACAGGATTTATATAGTGCAACTAGGAATGCGCCAATACTGATACTAGAGGGAGATTTCCTGTAACCGGCAGTGCCGTGAGGGAACATGGAGCTTGCTTCCCAGGCCAATCAGGAAGCCGGGTGGTGGGTAATGACTCGCTGCCCGGCTTCCTGATTGGCCCGGAAAGCCAACTCCATGCTGTTTGGCCGACTCAGTGGTTATTGGCCAGGAAGCCAGCTTCCCAGCCAATCAGCATCAAGCCAGCCAAACAGCTCGGAGCCGGCTTCCCGGCCAATCAGGAACCTGGGTGGCAGGTAATGACCCACCTCCCGGTTTCATGATTGGCCAGGAAGCTGGCTCCATGCTTTTTGGCCAGCTCGATGCTGATTGGCATCGAGCCAGCCAAACAGCATGGAGCCAGCTTCCTGGCCAATCAGGAAGCAGGGTGGGCAGGTAATGTAC
>NW_017306837.1:304578-308356 GCF_000935625.1 Nanorana parkeri
TCATTACCCACCGCCCGCCTTCTTGATTGCCCGGAAAGCTGGCTCCATGCTCGTGGAAGTATTAGTGTTGGTACTCAGTATAGGCGTGTACCAAAAGATAAATATTGGTACTCGTACTCAATACCAAAAAAACAGTATCAGTGCATCCCAACAGGTCCAACAGTTTGTGCATATGGGGAGACATTAGAAATACAATACAATACCACACAAAAGGATTAGAAGGACCTTGCTCATGAGAGCTTACAATCTATAAGGGAACCCAAAATCTAACCAGCGCCATGGTGATAACATCTTCAATCTAAATCATTGTGCTTATCAAAGTGAATAAATGTAAAGATTCAGTTGTGAAACATATGACTCTATGGGGTTGATTTACTAACCTTATAAACACGCCACGAACAAGTATACACCTCTGTAGTGTGTTCCCTCCCAGCATGATCTATTGGTGGAATCTAGACACCTTTGTAGTGTGTACACACCCAGCAGGTGTGTTGTGCAAAGCCCTGCATGAATTGCAAGGTGATGTTGTGTAAATTGGCTCTACATTGTGTTGCTTGCGTTGATGAATGCAGGAATGTAAATGCATGAGCTAACCATTTTTGTCTAAACTGTGAAGCAGCATTATATATGCATCATGTGCATGGTTTTTCCATATATGGCATTAGTGGAAATATGCTTTTAGAGACTTTTTGGTTGATAAATACGTTTTGCTTTGTAAAAATCACACGCACCTAGTGCGTGCGTGTGTTTAGGTTAGTAAATCACCCCCTATATCTCTAACCTCAAATCAAGTATCCTCATTCCAACATATAATAATAAACATATATAAATTATAGTAGGACCATCAAATATTGTGTTAAAGATATCTCAACATGAAATAAATAGAATGTCAATGTATAGTCCATAAGATAGAAATGAGTGCACTCTTCCAATCCACCAATCAGAATATGTACTGTAGATGAAGTCCACAAATAAAGAATAGTGTAATCTTTCAGAACCCAAAGTACTTCACACCTCTGTGCAAATTAAAAAAATCCACACTCACCATGTCCTAATGGCTATCATATTTCAGATATGCCATAAACACGTTTCATTCTTTAATCATTCTTTAAAGAAATACCATGCAGCCATCAATAAAGTTAATTTAAGTAGACAAGAAGTGGCTGTAAAGAGGGTACAGGAGACCAGTAGCAGAGAAATGCAACAAAAGATGGAAAAAATTAAAACAGGTATTTTATTTAGCACACTAAATATCTTTTGAGAAAGGAATATTAATTGATCATTTACACTGAAACTGGATGAAAATTAAACTGTAAACATGTCCTAATTATTTGGGCTTATGCAATCATATTTTAGCAATGGTACTTGATACTGTTTATTTAATGAGATTTTCTGTTGCACTTAGTGGTGCTAGGATTAATTGAGTTTAACAATCGATACAGACAAGGTAAGCCTTTCAAAATGTGATGATTGTAGTATCTACAACAAATATAAACCAATCATTTACATCTTTGCCCTAGTGGTCAGCCTCAATGTTTGTCTCAAGAAATGTTTCCTATAAAGCTGAACTCTGGGATTACTGTATATATATATTTTTTTATTACAGGTATTTATATTTTGTATTATTTATTACAGGTATTTATATAGCACCAACAATTTACACAGCACTTTACATAGTTGCACATTCACATCAGTCCCAGCCCTCAATGAGCTTACAATCTAAGGTTCCCATCTCCTATACATAGAGGGCCGATTTAGAGAGGAGCCAATTAACCTTCCAACATGTCTTTGAAGTGTGGGAGGAGACCGGAGTACCCGGAGGAAGCCCACACAAGCACAGGGAGAACATGCAAATGTTCTCCCTTGCAGATCGTGACCTGGCTGGGATTCAAACCAGGGACCCCCAGGGCTGCAAGGTATAAGCACTAACCACTATGCCACTGTGATCAGTCCCTGCCCTCAAGGAGCATACAATCTAAGGTCCCTATCTCACATTCACATATACTAGGGCCAATTTGGAGAAGAGAAAAATAACCTTTATGGAGTGTGGGAGGAAACTAGAGTACATGGAGTAAACCCACACAAGCACAGGGTGAACATGTAAACTCCATGCAGCACTCCCTCATGCTACAAGGCAGAAGTGCTAACAACTAAGCCACACAAAATAACCCTTAGAGTGGGGCTTCCCTTCCCTGCAAGGCAGGGAAGCCCCACTGTAGAGATAGTTTTTTTGTGGCCTGGTGGTTAGCCCTAGGCAAAAACAAGAAAATGCTTGCTTTTGCCTAGGGTACCAGCAAAAAACACTTTTACTTATTCAGACCATTTACCTGATCCCTTGCTCCCCTGGAATCCAGGGCTCGCCTCTTATCTCCGAACCTCCCGCTTGTGGGTGTGTTCTCTGCATCCCCACTTACAATGTAGGACTGATGGTCCTGCAATATACATGGTGAAGTCATAACTGTGACCGCAGGAAGATTGCCAAAGAAAAAAGTTGCAGTGGACCAATTGCATGGAAGCAGGGGCATGCGGGAGTGAGGGATAAGGTATATAAATGTGCTTTTTCCTGGTACCGTAGAGTAGACAAAAATGAGCATTTAACTCTTGTAGTGCAGAAGGAGCCCCAGTGCAAGGGTAGTTTTTCATTTCCACAATGTTCACCTTTTAGGAATGACTTTCCAATTTTTCAAGCCCTGTAAATTACTGTGAGATTCTTTCATTTTAATCATTGTACCTAGTTACATAATTTTTCCTTGTGGGTGTCATGCAGAGTGTGACAACTGCTCTATACTGAGAGCCAAAAGCAAATCTGATTGTGTAATGACACTTTGTGCGCTATGCTGTATAAAGGCAATCAGTAATAAGCTTTGGTGGTGTCCTTGACCAATTTCATATATCTTACAAGTAGAGAGAATAGTACCGAGTGACAATGGAGGCGTAGAGTTCCCTTTGTGTGCACAGTGCAACGGAAAGTGTAAAAATATTGAGAACTGTGTTAGTTGATGAGACTAAAAAAAATGTGAGCTAAGCGCAGCAGGGAAAGGGTTAAATTGCTATAAATTATTTTGTTGATTGTAAGATAAACAGAGTATCAAAGGCATACAGTTTGTTCAGCCAACATAAAAAAGTTCATTTAAAAATGGCAATATAATACTGTGTGGTACAAACTGTCCCTTTACCTATTTATGATCATAGTACAGATCAGATTCAGCCATCTGCGGTCTCATGAGATCTATGGCTATGTGCATACTTGTCTTTGTAAAATGTGTTGGCAAATTGTGGTTCCTATTTATGATTTTTTTCAGCAGCTGGCAATACTTTCTCCAATGTGTAGGAACAAACTTGTATACATATAAAAACCTGAACTCCAGGCAAACAGATGAAATACATATATGATATCTGCCATACATGTTAAAAGGATTTGTATATCTGTCCATCCAGTCCTGAGATTTACACAATACAGCCCTGTTTAGCATGGAAAAGGACCTGATCTTTCTCAGTTAACAGGTCTTGTCTCTCAGTGATTGGACAGTGAAATGAAAAGCATTACACTGATGAGTTCATCTTTCTGTCACTCTGTTTCTCTTTCCATCAGCATGCTCTTTACACTGCAAAACACGTGATTGACTTCTTGTGCTTCTTTTCGCTTCCCCTCTATGAGCTCTACTGTACTATAAACTCCAAGTCAAATTAAGGTACTTAGCCTACTTGCATTAAAGGGCCCAATCGTACCTTCATGCCACTGGCAGAACTACCAGGGTCGCAGCTTTTGCAGCTGGGA
>NW_017306837.1:308392-310921 GCF_000935625.1 Nanorana parkeri
GAAAATGCATTATGTCACACATAAATATGTGTTGTGTTAAAGCAGCTAAGTCATTTGAATGAGCTACTAACATAGATTGCACAAAAAAGTACCTGCACCATTTTAGCAATGCAGTGCGCCATAACACATGGCATTGTGTTGCTGTACATTGCACTGCACTCTGCAGTGCAGGTGTGCTGTTGAGATGCATTGGACTGCTATTCAAAATGGGTGGCATTGCAGCACAGCAATGTAATGTGCATTATTGCAATGCAATGGTGTGAATTATGTTATAACAATTGCAGACCTGCATCATTTGTTTCTTGTATATCTGCCTTAAGTTCATCTTTAAAATGATTAGAAATCCAGGCAAATAAGGAAAAACATTTTTAAATAGTAAGGACTATTAAAAATCATGCAAAGAAATGCAGTTCATAAATTGCAGATAATGCACATAAATAGATTGAGGGACACACAATCAAGAATTGGCTATACATAAATAAAATACAGGCACACCGTGAAAGGTACATTGTCTATAAAGTACATGTATCTCCTTTAAGTACTTCTCTAAAATTCTTTAAGTGTACTATTAAAATGGGTCCTGCTTGCATGGTTGCTATTAGGGCCCCTTCACACTATAATGCAGGTTATAATGCACATCATGACCTGCGTTATAACAGGCATTACCACAAGGCACAGTAATACACAGTAGAAGTGCATTGCAGTGAATTGCAATGCAAAGTGAATTGTGCCCCAACTCACAAGTTTATTATAGGGTACTGCAACCCTTAGATGCATGTACCTTGTGTATTGCCCAGTGTTGAACAAAAATGGCTGAACACCTATTTTTGCATGCCTGGAGGTATGTTGACAGCCCATTCAACGTGTCTCAACTCAACAAAAATGTGCATTTTAGTTCGCTGAATTTTGTGTAAATGGGTCCTTAAAGTGTATGGCTAGCCAAAACGTTTAATTGCTGTGTGTCATAAGGGGGATTAGGTTGCCATTGTAATAGGAAGCGAAGACAAGACAAATCTCCAAAGGGGACACAGCAATAAGTGCTAACAAAGGTTTTAGCTCTGCCAAACCCTAAGTCTAAGGGTGTTATTCATATAGGAGCCGAAGGATCCAGCCGTAACTTAAGCTTATCCTTCAGCTCTCTTTGGCCGACGGCGTCCAGCGATCTTCGCTCTAGGTAGATGCTGGAATATGGGCAGCTCTACCTAGAGTGATGATGGCTGGATGCCGTATTTGGTGATTTAATATCCTTCCTCCCCATCTCTCCTATTGAAACTCCGTACCTCAGTACGAGCTCTGCCTGGGAGAGAATGTGAAGAAGCCTGAGCTTTGCAGCTGTGATCTAGTGATCACAATTGCAATGCTTTCTGGGCTTGAATGCAAATATTAAAGAAATACATATTTTTTAACATGTTATTTATTATGCATTTCTTTTTTTGGCAAAAGGTGAACTTTAAGTGCTTGTTTTTGCCTAGGGTCAAAAATAAAAAAGGTATACTTACCCAATCCCCCAAGCTGGCTTGCATTTAGACAGGTCTCTGGAGTGTCTCTCCCCCTCCGCTGCAGTGGTCTAAGGTTCCTGAGTCATCACGTCCAATTCACAGTGTATAAGATGTAAGGACACAGAGAGACATACCATCACTGCAGCTAAGGAGACAGGCAGGAGGGAGCGCTGTCACAGCCAGCTGGCTTGGAGGATCAGGTGAATACAACTTTGTTATCTTTGACCCTAGGCAAAAACTAGCACTTGACCCTTGCATTTCGGGGGTAGCCCCACTGCAAGGGTTAATAGAATTCCCACTCAGAATTGTTCTTTTAAAAAAAACACTGGTGTAACCTATTCCAATCAATACTAAAAATATATTTTGGCTAGATATACACTTTAAAATACCTTTAGAACTGTCTGACGCATCTTATCTTGTAAACCTGATTCTTCTATTTGTTAATTTGCCCTTTTCAAAGGGTATCTGCATGTTGAGGTAATCAAGAATGAGATTTGACAATCTTTGACCTGGCAACTTTGTAAAATAATCCTAAATAACACATGTAAGTGAAGCTAGTTCTTTGGCAAATTATTAACTTGCTTTGCTACAGGATTTTGCAAGTCATCATGCAAAGACTGTTTTAATGCCAGTAGGTTGCATCAGTCTTTTAAAAAATAAGCTAGTCTAGTTTTAATTTGTATATGTAACTTGTCCTGTGTTTTAGTTGCAGCTTTTCTGCATTTCTTCCCATTTTGTCCCTTCCCATTTTTCCAGCTGATGTCTGGAATGGTTAGAATTCAATCAAGTCACACCACAGCTTGTCACATGGCACCTCCTTTACCCTGATTCATCCCATCGCTTCATTTCCTTTCCACAGTGCCTAGTGAAAAGCTGGCCTCATTAGACTGAATAAAGCAATGATAACATAAGCAGACAATATTTTACTTCTCAGTTACCTGTCAGATCTCCTTTTTGTGTGCTGGAGGCTTAGACAAAAATAAAAAGTAACGTGTAGAAGAGTTAATCAGTCAGTTTTTTTCTGGTGGTG